>NC_138777.1:12100765-12235765 GCF_965119305.1 Pelophylax lessonae | reverse complement strand
ATGATGCTAATGATGGTGCAGCCATATTGATCCCCTGATTGTGAATCACACAGATTGATTTTTGATCACTAGCTGAGAATGGGAGCTGTCAGTGGCAGTAATATACTCACATACACTGACAGCTGGGGCCAAGAGAGCTTTGTTTACAAACAAACCTCCCGTGATCATCATGGTTAATGGCCATCCTAATAACATGAATGTGAATCATGCTGATTGATTTCTGATCACTAGCTGAGAATGGGAGCTGCCGGTGACAGTAATGTTCACATACACTGACAGCTGGAATTGAGAGAGCTTTCTTTACAAACAAACCTCTTGTTATGCATGATGCTAATGATGATGCAGCCATATTGATCACCTGATTGTGAATCACACAGATTGATTCTTGATCACTAGGAATGGGAGCTGTCAGTGGCAGTAATACACTGATAGATCTGGGAGAGGTTTGTTTACAAACAAACCTTATGTGGTCACAATGATTGGCTGTGGTATTATTAAAAAAAAAACCTTACTATTCAGTTAACTTTAAATTATATTGGAAATTAAAAATGAAAAGGACAAAGTCGGATTTTTAAAAAAAACAAATAATTCACCAATATTCTACAATATAATGTAGAAAGGCTTTCTGTTACCAGGCCATGTATGGTCAGCCTTAGGACTGTAGAACACAGGTGTCAAACACAAGGCCCGCGGGCCGAATCCGGCCCTCCAGACCATTTTATGTGGCCCTTGCACCTCTCCTGTAGCTGCAGGAGAGCTCCAGTCCTCCTCCAGACCTTATACTAACTGCTTTCCAGCAATGCCTCTAGCTTCCTCCCAGCAGCACCACAAGGTAAGGGAGGTGCACTGTAATGTAAGGGAGGGTGGGGGACTCAACTTTTGATGGTGGAGAGGCTCTTGACGTCTTATGTAAGGGTGGGGGATGCTCTTGACATGTAGTCTTGCAGATACAACCGGCCCTTTTTAGGGCAATCATAATGCTGATGCGGCCCTCGATTAAATTGAGTTTGACACCCCTGCTGTAGAACATCGTCCACACACTTTAGGTGTCAGCAGAAAACACAGCAAATGCTCATTCACCTCAATAGAACTATAGCCATGAAAGCCGCTACTATCTCCCCGACAATCTGCTGGACTTCAGCACATGCAGTCGCAGCGGGGCTGATAAAATCTCTTGAAGGACATTTCCAAGGGATATGTTTTTCTTGTTTAAATAAACATATTTCAGAGGCGTGTTCCACAGTTTACGCACCGTTCTTTTTATACTTTTAACAGCAAAAGCTTTAGTGGGTGCAGGGTGTGATGAGAAGAGTCACAAGACTCTCTGCTGCTCTGGTAACGCGAACCCCCCTGAAGCTGTTTTAGAAAGGCCCTTGAAGGATAAAAGTGAAAAAAAGAAAAGGTGTTAAAGATATATCTGATAATTCAGCTAATGTTGGGAGAAGTCAAAAGGCTTTTTATAGCCCTTGAAACAAGGATCCATCTTTCTGTTTTCTTGTACAGGAGAAAGGTAGCGTTGCATTTAAAGCAATATCACATTCCATCACTCGTTTTTTTGCAAAAATAATTATATGGCATGGGGGGCGGGGCTTGTACAAAAGGGTGTGATCATTCATTGTGTCTAGAGCAGCAGGATATCGAAATACAGCCATGAATCATAACTATACATCTGGGAGGCCATGTTTGCACATTATGTATCCACGCTATGCTTCTTTTGTTTGGTGATTGTGCTTTGCATTTCCACTCGATATGCAGAACTTGTCTGTCTGCACAGACTCTGAGTAGTTAGCTGGGATTAGCCATTGTTCATCAGGGATGCTGACTTTACCACCTTATATACAGTATCTCACAAAAGTGAGTACACCCCTCACATTTATGTTAATATTTTATTATATCTTTTCATGAAGAAATGACACTTTGCTACAATGTAAAGTAGTGAGTGTACAGATTGTATAACAGTGTAAATTTGCTGTCCCCTCAAAAATAACTCAACACACAGCCATTAATGTCTAAACCACTGGCAAAAAGTGAGTACACCCCTAAGTCAAAATGTCCAAATTGGGCCCAATTAGCCATTTTCCCTCCCTGGTGTCATGTGACTCGTTAGTGTTACAAGGTCTCAGGTGTGAATGGGGAGCAGGTGTGTTAAATTTGGTGTTATCGCTCTCACTCTCTCATACTGGTCACTGGAAGTTCAACATGGCACCTCATGGCAAAGAACTCTCTGAGGATGTGAAAAAAAGAATTGTTGCTCTACATAAAGATGACCTAGGCTATAAGAAGATTGCCAAGACCCTGAAACTGAGCTGCAGCATGGTGGCCAAGACCAGACAGCGATTTAACAGGACAGGTTCAACTCAGAACAGGATTCGCCATGGTCGACCAAAAAAGTTGAGTGCACGTGCTCAGCGTCATATCCAGAGGTTGTCTTTGGGAAATAGACAAATGAGTGGTGCCAGCATTGCTGCAGAGGTTGAAGGGGTGGGGGGTCAGCCTGTCAGTGCTCAGACCATACGCCGCACACTGCATCAAATTGGTTTTCATGGCTGTCATCCCAGAAGGAAGCCTCTTCTAAAGATGATGCACAAGAAAGCCAGCAAACAGTTTGCTGAAGACAAGCAGACTAAGGACATGGATTATTGGAACCATCTCCTGTGGTCTGATGAGACCAAGATAAAGTTATTTGGTTCCGATGGTGTCAAGCGTGTGTGGCGGCAACCAGGTGAGGAGTACAAAGACAAGTGTGTCTTATCTACAGTCAAGCATGGTGGTGGGAGTGTCATGGTCTGTGGCTGCATGAGTGCTGCCGGCACTGGGGAGCTACAGTTCATTGAGGGAACCATGAATGTACTGTGACATACTGAAGCAGAGCATGATCCCTTCCCTTCGGAGACTGGGAAGCAGGGCAGTATTCCAACATAATAATGACCCCAAACCCACCTCCAAGATGACCACTGCCTTGCTAAAGAAGCTGAGGGTAAAGGTGATGGACTGGCCAAGCATGTCTCCAGACCTAAACCCTATTGAGCATCTGTGGGGCATCCTCAAACAGAAGGTGGAGGAGCGCAAGGTCTCTAACATCCACCAGCTCCGTGATGTCATCGTGGAGGAGGGGAAGAGGACTCCAGTGGCAACCTGTGAAGCTCTGGCGAACTCCATTCCCAAGAGGGTTAAGGCAGTGCTGGAAAATAATGGTGGTCTCACAAAATATTGACACTTTGGACCCAATTTGGACACTTTAACTTAGGGGTGTACTCACCTTTGTTTCCAGCGGTTTAGAAATTAATAGCTGTGTGTTGAGTTCTTTTGAGGGGACAGCAAATTTACACTGTTATACAAGCTGTACACTCACTACTTTACATTGTAGCAAAGTGTCATTTCTTCAGTGTTGTCACATGAAAAGAGAGAATAAAATATTTACAAAAATGTGAGGGGTGTACTTACTTTTGAGAGATACTGTTTATAATCTACAGTTGATAAGAGCTGTCATTATGCAGCGTACTATGATAACTCTCTAGTGCAAAGTTTACCATTCCTAAGGCCGAAAGTTTCCTTCCATAGTTGCTGACATCATGTAACCCTGGCTGGCGGTCACATTTTACAGAATTTGTAGTCAGCAGTTTACACACGGTGCTTAGAGAAAGAAAACTCCACTTAGCATCACTTAAAGTGGAGCTATGAATAAAAATGCTGACCCAGCATCAGACATACACTATATTGTCAAAAGTATTGGGACACCTGCCTTTACACACACATGAACTTTACTGGTATTCCAGTCTTAGCCCGTAGGGTTCAATATTGAGTTGGCCCACCCTTTGCAGCTATAACAGCTTCAACTCTTCTGGGAAGGCTGTCCACAAGGTTTAGGAGTGTCTATGGGAATGTTTGACCATTCTTCCAGAAGCACATTTGTGAGGTCAGGCACTGATGTTGGACGAGATAGCCTGGCCCTCAGTCATTGCGCAAGAGGTAATTCCAAAGGGGTTCTATAGGGTTTAGGCCAGGACTCTGTGCAGACCAGTCAAGTTCCTCCACCCCAAACTCGTTCATCCATGTCTTTATGGACCTTGCTTTGTGCACTGGTGCGCAGTCATGTTGGAAGAGGAAGGGGCCCTCCCCAAACTGTTCCCACAAAGTTGGGAGCATGAAAATGTCCAAAATGTCTTGGATATGCTGACGCCTTAAGAGTTCGCTTTACTGGAACTAAGGGGCCAAGCCCAGTCCCTGAAAGACAACTCCACACCATAACCCCCCCCCCCCCCCCCACCAAAATTATTTGGACCATATACTCCAGAATGTTATGAATAGCAATCAGATGAATTCCAATTAATTGCAAAGTCCCTTGGACTGATATTCTGGGACTGGGGTAAAGTAATTTTCTCTGATGAATCTTCTTTCCCGTTGTTTGGGGGATCCAGAAAAAACCTTGTCCGGAGAAGAAAAAGTGAACGCTACCATCAGTCCTGTGTCATGCCACCAGTAAATCACATTGAGACCATTCATGTGTGGGGTTCCTTCTCAGCCAAAGCCAGGAAATGGGTTCACTCACAATTTTACCTAAGAACACAGCCATGAATAAAGAATAGTACAAAAACATCCTCTGAGAGCATCTTCTCCCAACCATTAACCACTTAGGATTTTCCTGCTCAAAGACCAGGGCCTATTTTGCGATTCGGCACTGCGTGACTTTAATGGACAATTGCATGGTCGTGCGACGCTGTACCCAAATGAAATTGACGTCCTTTTTTTCCCACAAACAGAGCTTTCTTTTGGTGGTATTTGATCACCTGTGCGATTTTTTTGATCATGCGCTATAGACAAAAAAAGAGCGACAATTTTGCAAAAATAACAATATTTTTCACATTTATTTATATGAAATTCCCCCAAAAAAATGTAAAAATCTAATTTTTTTAACATTTTAGGCCAATTTGTTTTATGCTACATATGTTTGGTAAAAAAAAAATCGCAAAAAGCGTATTTTGATTGGTTTGCGCAAAAGTTATTGCGTTTTACTAACTAGGGGAAAGATTTATGTCATTTTTATTATTTTTTTTTAACTAGTAATGGCGGCAATCTGCGTTTTTTTTTTTTGCGGGACTGCGACAATGCGGCGGACAGAACGGACCCCTGGCTGACATTTTTGACACTTTTGGGGGTACCAGTGATATTACTACAGTAATCAGTGCTATAAATATGTACTGTTACTGTAAAAATTACACTGGCAGGGAAGGGGTTAACTTTATTGGTGATCAAGGGGTTAAGTTTGTCCCTAGGGGCGTGATTCTAACTGTAAAGGGGCGTGGCTTGTGATGTAACCACAGAGACATACGATCCTACATAGCAGGATCGTATGATCTCTGCAGTTACACCAGGGAGAATGACAGACGGCTTTGTTTACATCAGCCGCTTGCCTTTCTCCCTCTCCAGTGGGAGATCGCGAGTGACCGGCGGACATTGGAGCCGCTGGTCACTCGCGTGGGGATGTCCCTGAAGGAGCGGGGGGCGGGAGCGCGCCTCCGGCAGCGTGCGCTCGCCCCCTGCAGGCTCCTGGGCGAGCGACTTAGTGCTACGTCGCTTTGCCCAGGAGGGGCTGACTGCCGCAGTAAATATACTGCGGGCGGTCGGCAAGCGGTTTGGTGAGGAACAATGTCTTTTCCAGCATGATGGAGCACCTTTCCATAAGTCAAAAGCAAAAACTAAGTGGCTTGGCGAACAAAACATCGAAATTTCGGGTCCATGGCCAAGAAAGTCCCCAGACCTTAATCCCATAGAGAACTTGTGGTCAATCCTCAAGAGGCGGGTGAACAAAAAAAAAAAAAACCCACAAATTTTCTAATAACCTCCAAGCATTGATTATGCAAAAATGGGCGGCCATCAGTCAGGATGTGCCCCAGAAGTTGATTGACAGCATGCCAGGGAGAATTGCAGAGGTCTTGAAAAAGAAGGTTCAACACTGCAAATATTGACTCTTTGCATAAACTTCATGCAATTGTCATTCAAAAGCTTTTGACACTTATTAAATGCTTGTAATTATACTTTAGTATACCTTAGTAACATCTGCCGAAAAAGATCTAAAAACACTGAGGCAGCAGACTTTGTGAAAATTAATATTTGTGTCATTCTCAAAACTTTTGGCCACAGCCTATAGACCAGAATTTCCTGTTCTTACAGACCTGGCTAACATTGAGGATGAATCATCTCAGATGCTGAGTGTTGCTGTAATATGAAATGCTCATCTATTATTCAAATGCAATATTTCCATATGATGGCTGTACATGTGTACTCAATGTCTAACCAGTTTATGGAAACAAGGAATAAAAAGCTTTCATGTACATTACACCGGCACTATCCTAGAATAGGAAGAGTTTCCAGACTTCCTTTATTCTTCCACCATTGATCAGATTTATTGCCTCTGCTCTGCTGATGTAGGTAAATCCATGATGGGTGGTTAGAACGATCCTTATGTACTTCTCATTGCGGATCCTATATGGAAAATTTTATATGAGTTTCTTCCTTATGTGCCATTAAATTCCATATTCCCATATAATTTTCTATCTACTTATAGGACGAGGCACGATCTACTTTTTTGATGTCCCTGGTTTTCCGCCCCAGTGAGACATTAACAATTTTTTGTCTTTATACTATATGGAAAATCAACCCCACCTGAAAATATGCAGTAGTGCTAAACCTTACATTGCCAGACAATGTAACAATGTTCCTCCTGATCATATCATTTAGAAAATTATTTTTAATCATTCTGAGTTCATGGAAGAATTCCAGAACTAGTTAAAAAGCTATACTAACAATAACTTACAAAGCCATCCACAACTCGGCCCCAAGCTACATCACTAACCTGGTCTCAAAATACCAACCAAATCATCCTCCTCGTTCCTCCCAAGACCTCCTGTTCTCTAGCTCCCTTGTCACCTCCTTCCATATTCGCCTCCAGGACTTCTCCCGAGCCTCTCCCATCCTTTGGAATACCCTACCCCAATCTTTCCGACTATCTCCAATTCTATCCACTTTGAGATATCCCTGAAAACTTTCCTTTTCAGAGAAGCCTATCCTGCCCACAAATAACAACTGTACATTTATATTCTTCATCAGCTCATCCCTCATGATTATTACCTTTTATATCACTTGACCCTCCCTCTTAGATTGTAAGCTCTAATGAATACGGCTCTCTGATTCCCCTGTATTGAATTGTATTGTAACTGTACTGTCTGCCCTAACGTTGTAAATTGCGGTGCAAACTGTTGGCGCTATATAAATCCTGTATAATAATAATAATAATAAGGACCGCTGCTCTCGCTAAGCAAACTAGGCAGACGCCTAGGGCACACTGCTGCCTAGAGGGTGCAGCCACGGCCTCTGACTTCCCCACTAGCCTGACCGGGGAACACAAGGGGCTGAAGAATGCCACCCTACACAAGGGGCGCTGAATGACTCTCCTGAGAAAGCAGCAGTCATAGAGGACATCCGCATAGCTGACGATACGGAGGTCAGCAGCAGCTCAGCCTGTGAGGAGAGGGACAGCTAGGGAGGTGGGCACGAGGACAGCTGAGAAGGCGGCCATGAGGACAGCTGTGGAGGTAAAGGAGGCTGGCACGAGGACAGTTGTGGAGGCGGAGGAGGCAGACACAAGGACAGCTGGTGAGGCAGAGGAGGCGTGCACGAGGACAGCTAGGGAGGTGAACGAGGCGGGCACGGGGACAGCTCAGGAGGTAGAGGAGGTAGGCACAAGGACAGCTGGGGAGGCGAGCACGAGGACAGCTCAGGAGGCGGAGGAGACGTGCTCGAAGACAGCTGGGGAGGCAGAGGAGGCAAGCACGAGGACAGCTAGGGAGGCAGAGGAGGCGAGCACGAACACAGCTGGGGAGGTGGAGGAGACGGGCACGAGGTCAGCTGGGGAGGCGGAGGAGGCAGACACGAGGACAGCTGGGGAGACAGAGGAGGTGTGCACGAGAATAGCTAGGGAGGCAGATGAGGCGGGCATGGGGACAGCTCAGGAGGTGGAGGAGGTGGGCACAAGGACAGCTGGGGAGGCGAAGGAGGCGGGCATGAGGACAGCTGGGGAGGTGAAGGAGGCGGGCATGAGGACAGCTGTGGAGGCGGAGGAGGCGGACACAAGGACAGTTGGAGAGGCAGAGGAGGCGGACCCGAGGACAGTTGGGGAGGCAGAGGAGACAGGCAGGGGACAGCTGGGGAGGCGGAGGAGACGGGCACAAGGACAGCTAGGGAGGCAGAGGAGGCGGGCATGAGGACAGCTGGGGAGGTGAAGGAGGCGGGCACAAGGACAGCTGGGGGGGGGCAAAGGAGGCGGACACAAGGACAGTTGGGGAGGCAGAGGAGACAGGCAGGGGACAGCTGGGGAGGCGGAGGAGACGGGCACGAACACAGCTGGGGAGGTGGAGGAGACGGGCACGAGGTCAGCTGGGGAGGCGGAGGAGGCAGACACGAGGACAGCTGGGGAGACAGAGGAGGTGTGCACGAGAATAGCTAGGGAGGCAGATGAGGCGGGCATGGGGACAGCTCAGGAGGTGGAGGAGGTGGGCACAAGGACAGCTGGGGAGGCGAAGGAGGCGGGCATGAGGACAGCTGGGGAGGTGAAGGAGGCGGGCATGAGGACAGCTGTGGAGGCGGAGGAGGCGGACACAAGGACAGTTGGAGAGGCAGAGGAGGCGGACCCGAGGACAGTTGGGGAGGCAGAGGAGACAGGCAGGGGACAGCTGGGGAGGCGGAGGAGACGGGCACAAGGACAGCTAGGGAGGCAGAGGAGGCGGGCATGAGGACAGCTGGGGAGGTGAAGGAGGCGGGCACAAGGACAGCTGGGGGGGGGCAAAGGAGGCGGACACAAGGACAGTTGGGGAGGCAGAGGAGACAGGCAGGGGACAGCTGGGGAGGCGGAGGAGACGGGCACGAGTAAAACTGGGTAGGCAGAGGAAACAATTTGTTTACAATATAAACTGTGTGACAATTCACATCAATTATCCATTCAGGCAGAACTTTCAATCAACATGAACTCTTTCTAATCTCTATGCTGCTAGTATTAATAATAGATAGGCAATAATACAATATTCTGAGATAATAAAATATAATTCTGAGATATTAATACAAAATTCTAAGATAATAAAATAAAGTTCTGAGATAATAAAACAATGTATTGTCTGAACAAGATAAACTTATTTAAGGTTTACATACCTTCTCTTGTCTTTCAGTATAATAATGGGTGAACGAAGGAAGCAGAATGCAGCTAAAGGAGATCAAAAGAAAATCGCAAACGGAACAAATGAAAGTGACGGGCAATGGGGCCGAGCCTGGTAAGAATTCCACACTACTCGAGGAGATTTTTGACACACTATACTATTTTCAGGGGGTATTCAGTCTGAGACAACATTTCTTTCAAATTATTTTTTTTTCAAAGTTTTCATATTCAAAGGCTGAACTCACGTAAACCTCTGTTTTCACACAAACTCATCAAACTGTGTCTTTTTGGAGCTGTATGGATGAGAGGACCTGGCTCATTCCAATTCATCCCAAAGGTGTTCAGTAGGGTTGAGGTCAGAGCTCTGTGCAGGTCATTCAAGTTTCTCCATCAAAGTGGACAACCTACGTCTTTATGGAGAAGACCTGGCTTGCTCTAGTTCATCCCAATGGTGTTCTGTGGGGTTGAGGTCAGAGCTCTGTGCAGGTCATTCAAGTTTCTCTACATCAAAGTGGACAACCCACCAATTTATGGAGAAGACCTGGCTTGCTCTAGTTCATCCCAATGGTGTTCTGTGGGGTTGAGGTCAGGTCTCTGGGCTGGACACTCCCATTCCTCCACACCAAACTGGTAAAACCATGTCATGGAGCTGGCACAGTCATGGGGCACAATCATGTTGGAACAGAGAAGGGTCTTCCCCAAACTTTTACCACCAACTACCAGGTTGGAAGAGCACAATTGTCTACAGTGTCTTTGCATGCTGTAGTATTGACAGGTCCCTTGACTGGAAACGTGAATTCACTCATGTGGACTTTTCGTCACGTAGGTGTGATGGTTGAGGTCCACAAACCTTTGGCTATATAGTGTAGGTTTCTTTGTGCAGGAATTTAATGCAACCAATAACATTTTAGCCACCGGAGTGAAACAGTCCAGAGCACTCAGTTTTTTTCTTGTTTCTAAAGTGTTTTTGAACAATTTGTAACTTTTTAGTTCCTGTTAATCTATTCTTGAAATGTGACAGCCTTTTATGTTTCTTGCCAGGGAAGTGGACTGGTTCTCGCTGGGCGCTGTTGTCTTCCTATTGATGTTTGCTCCACTCATTGTCTATTATTTTGTGATGTCATGTGACCAGTACCAGTGTGCTCTCACCGGACCTCTTCTTGACTTGTACTCTGGAAAAGCCCAGCTGGCCGACATATGGGACAAGACTCCATTGCTGACCTGGAAAGCTGTCTATATCTACGCAGCCTGGGTCTCTTTCCAGGTAATTACAGAATTCAAACAAGATTACAGATTATTTTAAGAGGTTCAGATTTAGGCACCTCGTGATGGGTTTTTTTTTATCAATAAGTATTTTATCTTTTTCTAGTGCAAGCTCCAATGTCATGATTTGCTTTTCTTCCATAGCACATCTGTACAATTCAACACACACTACTGATAACTCTCAATGTCCCTTTGGTGATGAAGCACACCCCCTGAGCTCCAAAGGCATATCAGTGACCCCAGAGAGAGGGTGGGCTAGCATTTCACCCCAAACAGGTCCTTGGCAGTAGTGAGGGTAATGTGTACAGATAGGTGCCAGTCAACTGGAGCAAACATGGAGTTTATTAGCTCTTCTTCAAACTCTTGGGACAAAGGGTTAGGGATCAGGACACCCAGGAGATGCGGTAGACTGCAGAATAGAGACAAAAAGTACCTACAGCCATCACAAACAGACACAACTTGGAATTCTGTGAATTTATCTTCTGTTTGAAAAGTAATGGGGAATTCAACTGCAAATTTTTTGGAGAGAGTTCACCAGATTTCAGTCGAGCGAGGACCAAGCCTCTGGCCAGCTTTACCGGTACCCCACTTAGACTGAAGTTCCTCCAAGATGCTTCAACCTTCTTTCTCAGCACTTTAGGTCTCGAACGTAGTCCTATAGTATATTCAGTCACATTTACACCCTCTCCAAGCTGCATGGAGAAGAAGATCAGACATACAACTATGTCCCATCTGCAGGCAGGAGGCCCAAGAGATCCAGATATACAGCTTTGTCCCTCCCCCAAGCAAGAAGTCCAGGGAAAGGCTGACTTCCCAAGGTCATGCCTGAATATTTATACTCTCTCCCAGCCTGCACCACTGACAGTAAACCTCAAGTTCCTCTACAAGATAGTTCCTAGAAAATAGTTCCTCTCCTCTATCTTCTGTTTGAAAAGTAATGGGGAATTCAACTACTAATTCTTTGGAAAGACTTCACCAGACTTCAGTCGAGGACCAAGCCTCTGCCCAGCTTTACCGGTACCCCACTTAGATTGAAGTTCCTCCAAGGTGCTTCCACCCTCTTTCTCAGCATTTTAGGTCTCTAACCCAGTCCTATAATATATTCAGCCACATTGACACCCTCTCCAAGCTGCATGGAGAAGAAGATCAGACATACAACTCTGTCCCATCTGCAGGCAGGAGGCCCAAGAGATTCAGATGTACAGCTGTGTCCCTTCCCCAGGCAAGAAGTCCAGGGGAAGCCTGAATGTTTATACTCTCTCCCAGCCTGCACCACTGACCTTAAACCTCAAGTTCCACCACAAGATATTTCCTCTAGAAGATAGTTCCTCTCCTCTATCTTCTCTTTGAAAAGTAATGGGGAATTGAACTACTAATTCTTTGGAGAGAGTCCATCAGACTTCAGTCAAGGACCAATCCTCTGCCCAGCTTTAACGGTACCCAACTTAGATTGAAGTTCCTTCAACCCTCTTTCTCAGCACTTTAGGTCTCGAACGCAGTCTTATAGTATATTCACTCACATTGACACCCTCTCCAAGCTGCATGAAGAGGATCAGACATACAACTCTGTCCCATCTGCAGGCAGGAGGCCCAAGAGATTCAGATGGAAAAGCTGTGTCCCTCCCCCAGGCAAGAAGTCCAGGGGAAGGCTGACTTCCCAAGGTCACGCCTGAATATTTATACTCTCTCCCAGCCTGCACCACTCCTCCTAGTGGTTGCTCAGGGAGATATAAATATTCATAACTCTGGTCATCGCAGCTTCCAATTCTAGTGCTAGGGAATCACCCCAGAAAAATTCAAAAGCCAATAATAATAATAATAACCAGAGCTCAGGAGAGACAAAGCTGAAACATCAATCAGGCTAAAGCTGACTGTGGCTAAGCAACTTGCGATTTGAATAGACACTTCTGCTTAGGGCAGGGTGGCTACGGTACTCTGGTGCATAATCCATACTCACAGCAAAAAAATCATACTTTAAAAGGTACCAACAAAGAACAAACACAGGAATACTAAAACAACATTTTTATTAATTGAATACAGAAAAAAGATTTTTCCATTATGCGAGCAAATGAACCACTTCAGCCCCCGAAGGTTTTACCCCCCTCTGGACCAGGCCATTTGTTGCGATTCGGCAGAGTTGTATAAAGTACTCGAAATCCATACTTGAGTAGAAGTGGAAGTGCTCGATCAAAAAGTGACTTGAGTAGAAGTACTAAAGTATTCAACATTTTTTGTACTTAAGTATTGCAAGTAGTTTTTGTAAAAATTTTGCTACTCAAGTACTGAAAGTAAAAGTACAAGTACTGTGTAATGTAGTTATTAAAGAAAGAAGTCAAAAGATTGAACATCATATTGTCTTTTATTATTTTAAATGCGGCTTTTATTTATACATACAGTAGCTTTTATTTTCATATGCGCTGATAATACACACGTTTTGAGCTTCATGAAACCTGCCATCTACTGTTCTGGCAGTGGTAATTTTTATAATTGTAACGAGTAACTATGCAGCACAAAAAAAAAATATCGGAGTAGAGGTATTGAAATCATCGAAAAAATGTAGTGAAGTAAAAGTGGAAGTAGGAGAAAAAAATTATACTCTAGGAAAGTACAGATACCGCCTTTCCGTACTTAAGTACAGTGGCGGCTGGTGCTCAAAATTTTTGGGGGGGGCGCAAAAAGAAAAATGTAATAGGTATTGCTTCGCGCCAAAAAACGCAGTAAAAAAATTGCGTGACTTTGAAGCTGTGCCCCCTTCAATGCAATGAACACTGTGCTGTGCCCCCTTCAATGCAATAAACACTGTGCTGTGCCCCCTTCAATGCAATAAACACTGTGCTGTGCCCCCACAATGCAGAGTTCAGCGTGCATGCCCCTTTCAATTCAGAGCGCCACAGCATTGTCCCCAATCACTGCAGAGCGCCACAGCATTGTCCCCAATGATTGCAGAGTGCCCACAGCATTGTCCCCCAATGATTGCAGAGTGCCACAGCATTGTACCCCAATGATTGCAGAGTGCCACAGAATTGTACCCCAATGATTGCAGAGTGCCCACAGCATTGTACCCCAATAAATGCAGAGTGCCCACAGCATTGTACCCCAGTGATTGCAAAGTGCCACAGAATTGTACCCCAATGATTGCAGAGTGCCACAGCATTGTACACCAATGATTGCAGAGTGCCACAGCATTGTACCCCAATGATTGCAGAGTGCCACAGAATTGTACCCCAATGATTGCAGAGTGCCACAGCATTGTACCCCAATGATTGCAGAGTGCCACAGAATTGTACCCCAATGATTGCAGAGTGCCACAGAATTGTACCCCAATGATTGCAGAGTGCCACAGCATTGTACCCCAATGATTGCAGAGTGCCACAGAATTGTACCCCAATGATTGCAGAGTGCCACAGCATTGTACCCCAATGATTGCAGAGTGCCACAGCATTGTACCCCAATAAATGCAGAGTGCCCACAGCATTGTACCCCAATAAATGCAGAGCGCCACAGCATTGTACCCCAATAAATACAGAGCGCCTCAGCATTGTACCCCAATAAATGCAGAGCGCCACAGAATTGTACCCCAATGATTGCAGAGTGCCACAGAATTGTACCCCAATGATTGCAGAGTGCCACAGCATTGTACCCCAATGATTGCAGAGCGCCACAGCATTGTACCCCAATAAATGCAGAGTGCCCACAGCATTGTACCCCAATGATTGCAGAGTGCCACAGCATTGTATCCCAATAAATGCAGAGCGCCACAGCATTGTACCCCAATAAATGCAGAGTGCCCACAGCATTGTCCCCCAATAAATGCAGAGTGCCCACAGCATTGTCCCCCAATAAATGCAGAGTGCCAAAGCAATGTACCCCAATAAATGCAGAGTGCCACAGCAATGTACCCCAATAAATGCAGAGTGCCCACAGCATTGTCCCCCAATCAATGCAGAGTGCAGCGTGCGTGCTCCCTTCAATTTAATGCACTTACCTGGCGGCGGCGGGTTCTTCCCTCCTCGATCTAGTCCTTCCTCTCTGGGGCGGCGGCGGCGGGAAGGAGAGCGGCTTCTCCCTCGTCCTCCGAGCGGCGGTGACGGTGAGTGACTGACTCACGCACCGGCACCGCCCCCATTGTGACGTCAGGGATCGGATGTCCTGGATGATGATTGGTCCAGGCTGGAGACTGGACCAATCACAGCCAGGATATCCGAAAGTGGGGGTGTCCAATCGCAAGGACTTGCGATCGGGTTACGCCCCCAGAAGGCTGCCGATCGGCGCCTCTTCTGGGACGTAACACCCCCCCCCCCCCCCTAGCCACCACTTCCCTTACAAAGGTCGGCGAACCCAATTTTTTTTTTTTTAAAACTTTATTTGTTCGCTGTCATTTTTTTTTTTTTTTTCTTCTTTTTTTTTTTTCTTTTTTTTAGGGGTAGGGGAGCGGCGCCCGCTATGCACGGGCCACCACTGGAAGTAGTTCTACTTAGTTACTATACATCTCTGCGATTCGGCACTGCGTTGTTTTAACTGGCAATTGCACGGTCGTGAGACGCTGTACCCAAATAAAATTGATGTCCTTTTTTTTCCCACAAATACAGTAGAGCTTTCTTTTGATGGTATTTGATCACCTCTGCAGTTTTTATTTTTTGAGCTATAAACAAAAAAAGGGTGACGATTTTGAAAAAAAAAAAAAATATATATATATTTTTTTTACTTTCTGCTATAAAACACATCCAATAAAAAAAAAAATCGAATTTCTTCATCAATTTACGCCAGTTTGTATTCTGCTACATGTTTTTGGTAAAAAAAATCCCAATAAGCTTATATTGATTTGCTTGCGCAAAAGTTATTACGTCTACAAACTATGGGATAGATTTATGGAATTTTTATTTTTTTGTTCCACTTCACAATTCTGTGCCACTTTGTGTCGGTCTATCACATAAAATCCCAATAAAATACATTTACGTTTTTGGTTGTAACATGACAAAATGTGGAAAATATCAAGGGGTATGAATACTTTTTCAAGGCGCTGTATATACAGTATATATTAACAAGATGAACTTACCAATACAAAATCATCCATGTTGAAGACTGCTGTGTATACCGCCTTGTTGTGATAATTAAAGGGTTTAACCTCTTGCCGACCAGCCACCGCAGATATACAGCAGCAGGTCGGCAGGTTCCCACAAAGCGGCATACCTGTATGGCGCTTCGCGGGAGCAATCATGGGGGCGTGCGCACGCACCCAATTGCCAGCTGGGAAGCTGATCCGCGGGGCCGGTGTCCACGATTGCCACCGGGCACCCGCGCTCACTCCCCGTGGAGACAGAACAGCGGTCTGCCGTTGTAAACACAGCAGACTGTTGTTCTGTCAGCAACCAACACAGGGCTCCTGTGTTCCTCCTATTTAGGAACACAGGTCGTTGTGTTGATTCCATAAGCCCATCCCCCCCACAGTTGGAAAACACCCCCTAGGCATACATTTAACCCTTTGATCACCCCTGGGTTAACCCCTTCCCTGCCAGCGTCATTAGTAGAGTAACAGTGCATATTTTTAGCACTGATTACTGTAGTAATATCACTGGTCCCCCCAAAAGTGTCCAAAATGTCAGTTAGGGGTCCGATCTGTCCGCCGCAATGTCGCAGTCCCGAGAAAAATCACAGATCACCGCCATTACTAGTAAAAAAAATAAATAAAAATGACATAAATCTTTTCCCTAGTTTGTAGACGTGATAACTTTTGCGCAAACCTATCAAAATACGCTTATTGGGATTTTTTTTTTTTTAACCAAAAATATGTAGCAGAAAACAAATTGGCCTAAAATTATGAATTTTTTTTTTTTTTTTTTTTTATTGGGAATGTCATATAGCAGATAGTGAAAAATATATATTTTTATTTTTAGAATTGTCACACTTTTTTTCTTTATAGTGCAAAAATAAAAATTGCACAGGTGGTCAAATACCACCAAAAGAAAGCTCTATTTGTGGGAAAAAAGGACATCAATTTTTTTTGGGTACAGTATCGCATGACCACGCAATTGTCAGTTAAACTAACGCAGTGCCAAATCGCAAAATATGAGCCAAAAAAAAATTGATGTCCTTTTTTTCCCACAAATAGAGCTTTCTTTTGGTCATTAAGGGGGAAAATCCTTCCGGACCAGAAGTGGTTTAAAGTAGTTAAAAATTTGGTTTGCTTTTCACGTTCGACTTTGGAATGAATGGACGTCTCCAAACAAAAACCACATACAGTAATCCCCCGCTCCATCGCGGTTCAGTTTTTGCGGTCCCGGTAATTCACGTTTTTTTTTGTAATATTATTTTACTATATAAATCATTAAAGATGAAAGATTTTTGTGTTTTCCATAGCTCTTGCTCTGTCTCTCAGTATCTTTTATGTGTTTAAATGAGTTTCTATTGTTTTAAAAGTGTGTTTAAAGACCTTAAAATACTTTTACACGTACAGTGACAGTAAAATAAACATGCCTACAATGCATTTTAATAGGGTTTTTCTATTTCGCGGAATTTCACTTTTCGCGGCTGGGTCCGGAACGTAACCCCCGCAATGGAGGGGGGTTTACTGTACACTGTTAGAAACGTGTTGATTCGAGAAAAATTTTCCATCCTGCTCCTTCAAATATATTCTTCACTGCAGACGATAATAAGTGTTGTCATGACCCAAATAATGATTAGAAAATCATACAAACATTCTTATTTACTTGTTTTACACTTTTTTTTTTTACATTTCTTCAGTTACTTCCTGGTTTCCATGCCTAGGCAAATGATGGCATACATCCCAGGAGTCTTCAAAAGGGGAGGAGGGGTTTTATCAACTAAGCCCACCCTCCTGCATGAATGCCTGAGCTAAGGCCAGATGGATTCCAGGAAGTAAATGCTACATGAATCATCTGCCCTTACTCAAGATGGCCATGGCCAGAAATGCTAGGGGGTGTTTTTAAAAGTGTTTTTTTTGTTTTGCAATATAAAGTATGGAGACATAGATGGATGGGGAAGTTTGCTTTGAATAGAAAATTATATTAAATAGCATTTTCAGTCTGTGGTGCTAAGATACAAGGTAGTTCCAGTAAAGTAAGATTTTGAACACAATTCTACTGGTGTATGGCCAGCTTAAGAGATTGGTATAAGATGCTCCAAGTTAAGGGCTAGGCAACGCATTTCTCAGACAACTAGGCCTGCTACATCAGGAGGAAATGAAGGTCCACAGTATAGAGGGAAAAGATTCTTATGTTCTCAAAACTGCTAGTTTTTACTTTATTGTTAGCAAAATAGTTAAAAACTGCTAAAAACAGAAAATCAAAAAACAAAAATGTAGAGCCGCATACATTAAGTATTACAGGGTGATGCGGGACAAGCAAGGGACAATAGGGAAGGGGGAACTGGGACTGGAAATAGGAACAGGGGGGGGGGCAGATAAAAGGCAGCAGGGTACAAGGTACAGGTACAAAACAGGAGCAGGATCAGGCAGGAATTAGGTTTAGGATTAAACAGCAAGCAGTACCTAGCTAGCATGGCAAAACACTAAGGCTGGGTTCACACTGATGCGAACTGGTTTTCCCGCATCCAATTCGCATGACAGGAGACTCAATGGACCTGGTTCACACATCTCTGGGGTGGCTGTAGAGCGCATTACACAACCGTTCTGTGTGTTTTTGGCTCCATTTCAGGTCTGAATTCAGGCAAAAATTTGGGCCTGATTCCTCCCTGAAACAGAGAACAGGGACGCACTGGACCCCTGCTGTGAGCCACATCCGCACACAGTGTAAATGACAGGAGACTCAATGGAGCCAGTTCACACATCTCTGGGGTGGCCGCAGAGCACATTACACAACCGTTCTGTGTGTTTTTGGCTCCATTTCAGGTCTGAATTCAGGCAAAAATTTGGGCCTGATTCCTCCCTGAAACAGAGAACAGGGACGCACCGGACCCCTGCTGTGAGCCACATCCGCACACAGTGTGAACCCAGCTTGAAGCACAAGAGAGAAGGAACTAAATACCCTCCCAACAGCCAGCATCAGGTAAGGACTGATTATTGGGATCTGCTGGCTGCTGGGAGACACCCGCTGTTGGACACCAGAACTACAGGCTTCCACTCTGGGAACCACAGTGCTGCCAGCAGGTAATTCAAGTTCTGACATTATTTCTTCGTCATAGCTGGGTTTTTTTTGACCATCACACAAATGTATCATGAGTTGTAAATATAGTCATTTTTAGCAGGGGTTCCCTGAGACCTGAAAATTATTTCAAGGGTTCCTCTGTGTTGAACAGGCTGAGAAAGGCTGCAATAGACGATCATTTGTCCTGTATTTTGTCTCTGGTGCTCAGAAGCAGGGGATGGGGTTAACAGGAACTAATGATGATTTTTTTCTTTTTTTCCAGGTGTTCCTGTATATGGCACTTCCAGATGTCTGCAATAAATTTCTCCCAGGCTATGTCGGAGGTGTCCAAGAAGGATCTCGAACACCAGCTGGTAGGTCTAAATAACTGTTAAAGTAAAAACTGATGTCACGTAAAAAAAAAACAACTTTCTCATTAAATGAGACCCTTCAGAAAATTCACTCATAACTATTTTTTTTTTTTTTTTTTCGAGTGGAATAACATGCAGAAACATAAACCCAAAAAGTGTTTCATATAATATCCCTGGTGTCAATGGACATCTACTCCCAGCGCTTATATTCTCATGCTGATTTCACTATACTGAAGTAGAAAGCAAGAGCCTTCCAATCTGTTCCTCTCTATAGCACCAGAATATTCCATAGTGCTTTTCATTGTACATAGAACCCGATATTAGCACGCCACTGACCTCCATATTCTTCTCTTTCTCTCCAGGCATAATCAACAAGTATGAAGTAAACGGGCTCCAGGCCTGGATCATCACACACATCCTATGGTTTGCTAATGCCTACCACTTCCACTGGTTCTCTCCAACCATCATCATTGACAACTGGATCCCCTTGCTATGGTGCTCCAACATACTGGGCTACACCGTGTCCACATTCGTTATGATTAAAGCCTATCTCTTCCCAACTAACGCCAAAGACTGGTAAGAGCTCTCACATCGTGAACATTCAGAAGGGTCCTCCAATCACAACTGACATTTCAGTTATTGGGGAGGTCTGGTTGGCTTAGTCACCCTCTTAATTCTGATATGGGTTGGGGCCACCAACAGAAAGATCTTCCTGACTTCATTCAGAAGTTCTCAACTCTGGTCCTGTCAATCTCAAGGGGTTGGGAAATTTATTTTGGGTATTTCACACACTAATATCACTTAAATGCCACCTGGCAAAAAAAGATCAGAAGAAGGAATTTCTATACCGGGGACCAGGACTTTGGTGCTGGATCCTTCAGTGTAAAATGGGTTAATGTTTGATGCAGATTATTCCCCAGTATTGGGAGGTCTATATAAAAAAGGGGTTACATTTATACCAGGAAGGGTTAGTATTAGGATTATAGGGGTAGTGTTAGGGATAAAGTTAGGCATTATAGGCATTCACAACTACAACACTTGGCGTGGTGGACATTAGAGGATAAATCCGATCCGACTCTGAATATTCTAGTGAATGAGTTCTTGAGTGACAAGCTGATTGAGGGGACAAATCAGATCGGACCATTCTCCGCACATTCAAATTTGACCAGACTGATTAGACTATTTAAGTGTTAAAGTATGGATAGTGTTATGGTTACAAGGAGGCTTTTTTTGTTCTGCTAAAAGGGAGGGTTGGTGTTAGAGTTACAGGGAAGGTTAGATATGCAGTTACGAGGAGTTGGTGTTGAGGGTTAAAGGAGGGTTTGGTGATAGAGTTACATGGAAGTTCTCTGTAAGAGCGACAGTTGGGTGGGGGGTTACAGGGAAGGGTTGCTATTGGAAGGAGAAGATACAAGAAGGTTTGGTGTTAAGGTTACAGGGGAGGTTAGATATGGAGCTAGAAAGACTTGGTGCTGGGGTTAAAGGAAGGTTTGGTGATAGAGTTACAGGGAAGTTCTCTGTAAGAGCGACAGTTGGGTGGGGGTTACAGGGAAGGATTGCTATACGGTGGAGAGGTTACATGGAGGTTTGGTTTTAGGGTTCCAGGGAAGGTTAGATATTAAGCTACAAGGAGTTGGTGTTTAGGGTTAAAGGAAGGTTTGGTGATAGATTTACAGGTAAGTTCTCTGTAAAAGCGACAGTTGGGTGGGGGTTACAAGGAAGAGTTGCTATAGGGAGGAGAAGATACAAGGAGGTTTGGTGTTAAGGTTACAGGGGAGGTTATATATGGAGCTAGAAAGATTTGGTGCTGAGGTTAAAGGAAGGTTTGGTGATAGAGTTACAGGGAAGTTCTCTGTAAGAGTGACAGTTGGGTGGGGGTTACAGGGAAGGGTTGCTATAGGGAGGAGAGTTTACAAGGAGGTTTGGTTTTAGGGTTCCAGGACAGGTTAGATATTGAGCTACAAGGAGTTGGTGTTGGGATTAAGGGAAGGTTTGGTGATAGAGTTACAGGGAAGTTCTTTGTAAGGGTGACAGTTGGGTGGGGGGTTACAAGGAAGGGTTGCTATAAGGAGGAGAAGATACAAGGAGGTTTGGTGTTAAGATTACAGGGGAGTTGGTGTTGGGGTAACAGAGGGTTAGTATTAGGGCTACAGGAAGGGTTACAAGTAGGTGGTGTTGGGGTTAAAGGGAGGGGTAGTGTAAAGGGGGCCCTTAAGGGGTATACCATCCCTCTCTTCACCGGGAGCTCTGTTCTGACAACTCTGTTCGAGACAAGGCCATCTAGAGCCCTGGGCAAACATGCCAAACTCCCCCCCCCCAGATATATGATGAGCATTATGTGTTAGCAAAATCCACCCCCCCCCCCGCCCCTAGAAAAAACAATTGAGCACTAATCTGCATAATTACCCTCCCAGGACAAATCTGTCCTGACTGCTTAAACCCCCTCTCCAGGCACAAATACTAACACCCCCCCTCCCCTTCCAGCTCAAATCCTCTCTCTCCCCAACTACCCTCAGCACCTCCCCCTCGCCTCCAAAAAAATAAACACTCCTCCTAACACAAATCCTCCACTCCACAAATTTCACAACCTCCCCCACATTCCAAATCCCCCATCCTAGCACAAATACCCCCCCCCCATTATCTCTACTAGCACAAATTCCCCCCCCCCAAAAAAAAAAAAAAACAAATCTCCTCCTTCTGGCACATTCCCACTCCTCCCTCTACCATATCACCTCTTCTAGCACAAACACTCCAAATCAACCTTCCTAGCACAAATCCTCTTCCCCCATGCACCCTGCCAGCACAAATCCCCCCAAAAATGCCCTCCTAGTACAAATCTCCTAAATTTCTCCTTCTAGCACAAATACCCCACAATCCTCCCTACTAGTTCAAATCTCCCCACAAAAAAAAATCTCCTCTCTTGGCACAAATCCCCCCCCCCCCCTCTACCATATCACCTCTTCTAGCACAAACACTCCAAATCACCCTTCCAAGCACAAATCCTCTTCCCCCATGCACCCCGTCAGCATGAACCACCCCCAAAATCCCCCTCCCAGCACAAAAACCCCCTTCAAGCACAAATCCCCCCCCCCCCAAAAAAAAATGTCTCCTCCTAGCACAAATACCCCCAATCTTCCCTACAGGCACAAATCTACACTCCCCCTCAAAACAAATCCTCTTCTAGCACAAATCCCCTCCCCCATCCACCATATCACCTCTTCTAGCACAAACACACCAAATCCCCCCTCCTAGCTCAAATGTTCTTCCCCCATCCCCCTTCCCAACACAGATCCCCCCAAATCACCTTTCCTAGCCCCCCCCTCCCAATTGTCCCCTCTTAGAACAATTCTTACCCCCTGCTGCCCCCCAAATTCCCACCCAACACAAATCCCCCCCCAATCACCTTGTGGCGCCCCCATCTCACAGTGCCCAGGGCACCCACCCCTCCTGCCCACCCCATGGCCTGGCCGGTCCCTGCCCTGCCCTCCCTCCCAACCTCCCCAAAGCTTAAACTGAATATACCATCAGAATAGTAATGTTTTTAGAAAGTAAATCTGTTCCGCACACCCCAGTTCTGTGGGACTTTGGAAGATCTATTAATAATTGGTAATTTTCTGTTTTTGGCAGTAAATTCACTGGAAATTTTCTCTACAACTACATGATGGGGATTGAATTTAACCCTCGCATTGGAAAGTGGTTTGACTTCAAGCTGTTCTTCAATGGGCGGCCCGGCATTGTGGCCTGGACCCTCATCAACCTGTCCTATGCAGCCAAGCAGCAAGAACTGTACGGACAGGTCACCAACTCCATGATCCTGGTCAATGTTCTCCAGGTAAGTTCTTGGTCTGATGTGCCTGTGACTCTGTTTATGAAGGCTGAACACCATTCAGGAACATAGAAGTGTGATGGCAGAAAAAGACCAAATGGTCTATCCAGTCTGGACTTTTTTTTATCTATGGATACACCCATGTTTATCCCATACACGTTTAAAGTAAAATTAAGCCCTCAGTGTTTTAGGCGCTATTAGCAGATGATTTAATCACTTACTCCATGTGCAGCTTCCTTATTTTTAATCCTTGTCTATGTTCCAGTGTAAGCTGGTGCCATGACCACTGCCTGGGGTTTCCTACTTCAGGGTGGCTCCTTTCTCTTGCAGCATCCTATGGAGCCACCATAGGCGTAGCAATAGGGGTCACAGGGGTCGCAATTGCCTCCCCAGTGGCGTATCATCTATGGGTGCAAAGCGTGCAGGTCACCCATGATAGATACGAGCCTAAGGCGCTGCAGCTGCGCCTATTACTGCCCAATCTCTGGCCCCTGTCACAGACGATCCTGTGTGACTTGCTTCTCAGTCACGTAAAGATCTCTTGCTGGAGCTTCGGGCAGCTGTCTGGAGGTGGGAACTACCTCTCTGGAGGGAGCAGGGTGCTGATGTCATCCAACGGAGCCCCGGGAAGGAAAGGAAATCTGCCATCCCTGTGAGAAAGAGAGATTTGATTCTAAGGTGAGCTCTGTGAATTTAAGGAAGAAGGGGGACTTGTACAGACCAGGGGGGACTTGTACAAACCAGGGGGGACTTGAGCCAACTGGGAGGGGACTTTTGGGACTTGTATAAACTGGGGGGGGGGGGGGGGATTGTGCAGACTGGGGGGGGACTTGTGCAGACTGGGGGGAAACTTGCGCAGACTGGGGGGACACACTGAGGGGGGTTGTGCAGATTGGGGGGGGAGCTTATGCAGACTGAAGGGGCGGACTTGAGCAGACTAAGGGGGCAGTGGGAGTATCTTGGCGTGCGGTGGAAGCGGCGAATGGTAGTGGTCAACTTTTTCACCGGAGACCTCAAGCTTCGATGCCTCTGGGAGCCACCCTTGCATGCAGGGGCTAGAGTTGTGTCTCCTTACACTGTGTGCATCAACAGAAGCATACAGCCCCATAGACTAGGTTAGCAAGCCACTCCCCTGCTCCTCTCCCTCCCCTTTTTCAATCTAACAGGCTGGCATGAAAATGCTATGTCCATTGTTAAAGCTAACCTCCAGAAAAATGTTCTGGGTTACTAGGTGTTAAGTCCAACTAGGTGCATGCATCTCTTTTTTTTTTTTTTTTTTTTAATTTTAATTTTTAAGGAGCACCAGGAACATAAATCTTGCTATACTTCCAGTGCTCCAACGCTGGAACTCAGCCCCAGCAGCTGCAGAGTCGTCTGAGACCACTGTGCCCACCCCTCCCCTCCTTCTGACCAATCACAGAGCGGTTTGTGTTATGTTATTATTATTATACAGGAAAAAATAGCACCAACAGTTTGCACAGCACTTTACAATATAAAGGGAGACAATATACTGTAGTTACAATACAATCAACTACAAGAGGATTAGGAGGGCCTGCTCATAAGAGCTTACAATCTAATAGGATGGGGGTTATGTGAAACCATTTACAAAATACAAAGGCTTCTATGAATGGGCAGCAGAGGTGAGGGGCAGGCAGAGATGATGTTCGCGAGAAGGCAGTATCTCTCCTTTCAGAGCTCGAGGAGTAGATCGATATCCATTGTTAAAGCTAAACTCCAGCAAAATGTTCTGGAATACTAAGTGTTAAATCCAACTAGGTGCATGCTGCCTTGTGGACTTTTGACTTTATTTAAAAATTTGAATTTTTTTGGAGCACCAGGAACATAAATATTGCTATACTTCCAGCGCTCCAACTCTTGAACTTCTTGTCCCAGCCCCAGCAACTGCAGAGTCACCTAAGACCACAAGGCCCACCCCTCGCCTCATTCTGACCAATCACAGAGTGTTTTGTGTTATGTTAATTTTATACAGAGTTTATATAGCACCAACAAGTTGCCCATCTCTAAAGTCATTTTATCTTATTAATATCTTTGTAAGTCAGGTCCCCACATTGGTATATATGCAATATTACAAGTGCAGTGTCAACATGTAATACTAGTTATGACCACCAGAGGCCTCCACTATACAATTTTGAAAATTTTCTATATATTCTTACAGTGGGGAAAATAATTATTTGATTCTCTGCAGATTGTGTAAGTTTGCCCATTTATAAAGAAAGGGTCTATCATTTATATCCTAGGTGTATTTTAAAGGATAGAGACAGAATATCAACCAAACATCCAAACACATGATACAAATGTTATAAATGGAGTTGCAGTTCAGTGAGTAAAATAAGTATTTGGTCCCCAAGCAAACATGACTTAGTAGTTGGTGGAGAAACCCTTGTTGGCACAGAGGTCAGACGTTTCTTGTTGATGTTGAGATTTGCACACATCTCTGGAGTGATTTTTGTCCACTCTTCTTTACAGATCTTCTTTAAATCCTTAAAAGTTTCTTAGCTGACATTTGGAAACTCCAAGTTCCCTCCATAAATTCTCTATAGGATTAAGGTCTGGAGACTGACGAGGCCACTCCATGACCCTTAAGACCCCGTTCACACTGGGGCGATCCGACTTGCCGGGGCGACCTCACAGGTCACGGTGCGCAGCTCGCACCGCGACCTCGGAGCGGCCGGCACGGACTTCATAACATTGAAGTCTATGCAGGTCGCTCCAGGTCGCCCCAAAGAAGCTCCGGACCCTTTTTCTAAGTCGGAGCGACTTGTGTCGCTCCTATTAGAACGGGTCCACAGCTTCTCTATGGCAGGCGACCTACAGGGACCTGTCAGGCGACCAGGTCGCCTGACAGGTCGCCCCAGTGTGAACGGGGTCTTAGTGATTGTAAAGTCTCGTTTTTGTTTTTAAAAAAATAACAAACATGTTATACTTCCCTCCTTTGTGCAGTTGGTTTTGCACAGAGCAGCCCGGATTCTCCTCTTTTCGGGTCCTTCATTGCAGCTCCTGGCCCCTTCCTCCTGTCGAGTGCCCCAACAGCAAGCAGCATGCTATGGGGGCACCTGAGCTGAGCTGCAGTGCCATGTGTCCATTCAGATACGGAGCTGTTATTTTGCCCTGCCCCCTCTCTCCTGATTTTCTGACTTCAATTGACAGCCGCGGGAGCCAATGGTGTGTCAGCCAATCAGGAGTGAGAGTCCCGGACGGCTGAGGGACTCGAGGACATCGCTGGACAGAGATTGGGCTCAGGTAAGTATTATGGGGGCTGCTACACACAGAAGGATTTTTATCTTTATGAATAGAATGCACCTTCTGCCTCTACAACTCCTTTAATGTGCTTCTTTTTGAGCCACTCCTTTGTTGCCTTAGCGGTATGTTTTGGGTCATTGACCCATTCATGACCCATCTTTAGTGTTCTGGCTGAGGGAAGAAGGTTCTCCTCCAAGATTTTACAATACATGGCCCCATCCATTGGCCCCTCAATGCGGCAATGTCGACCTGTACTTTTACCAGAGAAAGAGCCCCAAAGCATCATGTTTCCACCTGCTTGACTGTAAGGATGGTGTTCTTAGGGTCATAGTCAGCTATTTTCTTCCTCCAAACATGGCGAGTTCCCCTCCTCAAGAAGGCACATGTACAGATATGCCAATGAACATCTAAATGATTCAGAGAAGGATTGGGAGAAAGTGCTGTGGTCGGATGAAACCAAAATTAAGCTCATTGGCATTCACTCGATTCGCTGTGTTTGGAGGAAGAAAAATGCTTTAGGGACAATCAGTGCGAGGCGAGAAAAGCAGATTACGGGCACTTCCATGTTTACATGTGATGGGCTGTGGTTGGACACATGGGTAAAGAGCCGCGTCATCGGCTCGTTACCGAGATTGGGGACACGGTGCTCCCGCGATCGCCGCGCTGCACAGTAAGACTGGATCACCCTGCCATCATTCTCCTATACGGGAGGTGGTTAAACACACAATGCCTTCATGGTCTAACAAGTACACAAAGGCGTGCGCACAGGGTGTGCCAGGTGTGCCTGGGCACACCCTAATCGCTCTGGGTTGCGCAGACTCCCCCTGCTTAAACCCCTGATATTTTACCAAAGTCCCCCTATGGGCCTCATAAAAAATGTGTAAAAATTTAAAAAAAAGTGTAAAAAAAAAGAATAAAAAATAAAATAATACAAATATAAAATACAACAATCTCTGTCTTACTGACACTGTTCACTGCTCTACTGACACCGTCAGTATGTATATATATATATATATATATATATATATATATACACATACACATACACATACACACACACACCCACACCCACACACATACATATATATATATATATATATATATGCGAACACATGTGTGTTTGAGCTTTGAGGTGCACACCTATGCTGAGCATGCATCTTTCGAGCACAGCACCAGCGCAGTACCCACACTCAGCATGCATCTCTTGAGCACAACACCAGCGTGCTATCTATACTTGAGCATGCATTTCCTGAGCACAGAACCAGCACACTGTCTGCGCTAAACATGTCTACCCTGAGCACAGCACAAGAGTGCAGCTCATACAGAGTATGCATGCCCTGAGCACAGCACCAGAGTGCTGCCTGTACTGTGCATGCAACCCCCTTGCACAGCACCAGCACACTGCCCATACTAAACATGCATACCCTGAGCACAGCATGAGAGCGTAGCCCCTATTGAAAATGCATGCCCTGAGCACAGCACCAGCACACGGCTTGTACTGCACATGAATCCCTTAGCACAGAACCAGCATTTTGCCTGTACTGAGCATTCATCTCCCTGGCACATCACCAGACTGCTTCCTATACTGAGCAAGCATCTTCTGAGCACAGCACCAGCTCGCCACCCATACTGAGCATGCATCTCCCTGGCACAGCACCAGACTGCTTCCTATAATGAGCATGCATCTCCTGAGTACAGCACTAGCTCGCCGCCCATACCGAGCATGCATCTCCCTGGCACAGCACCAGCTCGCCGCCCATACCGAGCATGCATCTCCCTGGCACAGCACCAGACTGCTTCCTATAATGAGCATGCATCTCCTGAGTACAGCACCAGCTCGCCGCCCATACCGAGCATGCATCTCCCTGGCACAGCACCAGACTGCTTCCTATAATGAGCATGCATCTCCTGAGTACAGCACTAGCTCGCCGCCCATACCGAGCATGCATCTCCCTGGCACAGCACCAGCTCGCCGCCCATACCGAGCATGCATCTCCCTGGCACAGCACCAGCTCGCCGCCCATACCGAGCATGCATCTCCCTGGCACAGCACCAGCTCGCCGCCCATACTGAGCATGCATCTCCCCGGCACAGCACCAGACTGCTTCCTATACTGAGCAAGCATCTTCCGTGCAGTGCACCAGCTCGCCACCATTACTGAGCATGCATCTTTTGAGCACATCACCAGTGCAGTACCCATACTGAGCATCATAGGCGTGCGCACAGGGTGTGCCAGGTGTACCTGGGCACACCCTAATCACTCTGGGTGGCGCAGATTCCCCCTGCTTAAACCCCTGATATTTTACCAAAGCCCCCTAATGGGCCTCATAAAAAATGTGTAAATATTATTTAAGAAAAAAAAAAAGTGTAAAAATAGAATAAAAAATAAAATACAAATAAAAAATACACCAATCTCTGCCTTACGGACACTGTTCACTGCTCTACTGACACAGTATATGTATATATATATATATATATAATATAAATATATATATATATATATATACACACACATACACACACACACACACACACACACACACATATGTGTTTGAGCTTTGAGGTGCACACCCTAATGCAATAGGCTGTGCACACCTATGCAAGAACAAGTCAACCACATGAACCCAACGAACTTGGAATCACTGGTGCTCAGGCATGAGTGTTTCCACACTATGGCAAATAATTCATCCAACAAAGTAGAGCTGGCAACTCAGTGACATCGATGTACATAAATCTTTTTTTAACTACATGGTGAGATCCAGTTAAAACACAGGCTTACGCATTTCAGCTATACAGCTGTATAGCCGAAACACGTAAGTCCGTGTTCTTGCTGGATCTCACCATAAAGTCAATAAAGATTTACGTCCATGGATGCCTCACAGTCCACCCAATCCCGAGTTATATCTCCTGAAGATTGCTTGGTAATTGCACTATATTTGATTTATTTGCATCTAACAAGAAACGTAAAACTTACCACACTAGGTATGTACACAAGGTGCTAACCATCCACTTTTGTCTATGCAGGCCATCTATGTAGTGGACTTCTTCTGGAACGAAGCTTGGTATCTGAAAACCATAGACATTTGTCACGACCATTTCGGCTGGTACCTTGGATGGGGAGACTGCGTCTGGTTGCCCTTCCTCTACACATTACAGGTAAGGAGGTAGAAGGGGCCAACTGCTTCAAGAGCTGGAACAAAATAATTTATTGAAGGGTCTTATTAAAGGGTCAGTCTACCCAGAAGTGATATTTCAGTCATAGATGAGGCCTTGTGGGCTGTATGAGACACTGGTTTCTCAAATGTCCTGGATACACCTACAGTGAGATTTCCCTTTGTTATTCCCAGTCCGGATGAGCCAATGGTTCATACAAATGCCAAAACTTTTGCCCGTCCAGCCCCTTGTTTTGTGGGAGCCGAGCATCGTATATATAAGCAGTATCTCTTCCACTT
This sequence comes from Pelophylax lessonae, assembly GCF_965119305.1. Classification (NCBI taxonomy): domain Eukaryota; kingdom Metazoa; phylum Chordata; class Amphibia; order Anura; family Ranidae; genus Pelophylax; species Pelophylax lessonae. Next base: position 12,206,285 of record NC_138777.1, on the reverse strand, counting down.
CTGTATATGACAGCTTCCTGCTGTCACTAGTCCCTAGGAACTGGTGACGTCACCGGGAATCTCCACCATGTAAGCAAAGGGGCAGGGATAGCAGTGACATCACCACTGGCCATATTTGGGCAATGATGTCACCACTATCTCTGTCCATTTCCCTATATATTCGGCTTGTGGTACCATTGAGATCGGTCGTATGTGCCGGGTCATCCTGTTATTTTTTTTGGTGAGTTGGTGGGCGGCTGTTGATTGATTGATGATGGACTTATAGTGAGGAACATTTTTTGGGTATTTTAATTTTTTTTAATAAAGGACTTGTCACAGGTTTGGGTGTCTTTTATATCTAGGTTACATTTTTTAGGGGTACTTATTTACTCGGGGGGCACCCTTATTATTAAAGGAGCTTCCAGATTCCGATAAGCCCCCCACCTCCAGGCCCCCAAAGCCAATGGCCAGGGTTGGGGGAAAGAGGCCCTTGACCTCAGTACCATGGGCAAGCTCCCTCACCATGCTGAGGGCATGTGGCCTGGTATGGTTCAGGAGGGGGAATGATCTCCCCAGTCCTTCCTTTTCTGGTTAGCCAAGCTGGATGCTCGGATGAAGGGTCTGGTATGGATTTTCTAGGGGACCTCATGCATTATATTTTTTTTTCGTGAGGTACCCCCCTTAACCACTTACCACCCAACGACCTTGCAGACTTTGAGTGGGGAATTTCTTAATGATGGGTGCAGCTACAGGCATGATTCAGATATCATCTTTTTTTCAGCAGGCGATTCCCTTCACCGTAAAAACAATCATAGTGGCAGCCACCACCACCATCCATCTCCACTAACCCCAGGGATTGAACTATCCTGCATACCTCCTAAAAAGACTACCTAAAGCCACAGTTGAAACTTTTTTCATAAGATTGAATGTACTTGACTCTTTCACTGGCGCAGGTCGAACGTTGTGTATAGTGGCTGCTCAGCTGCTTGCTTGAGGGACAACCTCAACCCCCTCCTGCCGCTCTCTGATGCTTCTACTGAGCCATAAAAGGAATCCACCGTGGCGGAAGTTCACCATAGAGAATACCACGGACTAGATGGTCCCCGGCCTTCGGAGGCTGGGTGCAACATTATGACATCACATCACATTCTGCCTCAGCAGTTGTAAACACTGCTGTTGCCTCAGGCTGGGAAGCCAAGATTTTTTTTTTTTTTTTTTTTTTTTTTTTTTTTTTTTAGGCTTTCCAGCCTAGAGGTGAGATCTGGGGACATATAGACCCCAGATCTTGCTGTAAAGAGGACCTGTCATACCCTATTCTTATTACAAGGGTTGTAATAGGAATAAAAGCGATAAAAAAAATAAAACAAAATGTAAAAGGAAAGTGTCAAAATATAAACATAAAAGTAAAATAAAAAATAAAAAAAGCAAAAATATAAAATAAGCGTCCCTGTCCCCGTGTGCGCACTCGCAGAAGCTAACTTATATGTAGGTTGCGCCCGCATATGTAAACGGCGTTCAAACCACACATGTGAGGTATCACCGTGAATGTTAGAGTAAGAGCAATAATTTTAGCTCAAGACCTCCTCTGTAACTTCAAACAGGTAACCTGTAAAGCGTCGCCTACCGAAGTTTGCCACCATTCCACGAGGGTGCGCAATTTTAAAGCATGACATGTTAGGTATCTATTTACTCGGTGTAACATCATCTTTCACATTATGCGAAAAAAATCAGCCTGACTTTAGAGTTTTGCCTTTTTTTTAAATAATGAAACTGTTTTTTTCCCAAAAAAAAACAAAATTGAAAAATTGCTGCGCAAATACCGCGCGACATAAAAAGTTGCAATGACCACCATTTTATTCCCCAGGATCTCTGCTTTCTGGCAAAAAAATTATGAGTTTTACACGTATATAAATAGTTATGGGGGGACCCGTAGTTTTGGGGAAACCCAAAACTATTTTAGGAAAATACAGCATTATGGCCACTAGATGGAGCTGGCGATCATAGGAAATGAACATATTAAAGATATTACATTGTGAATGCTGGGACATTTGCACAGCAAACTCTAGTAAATAGTTACAGGGCGACCCGTAGTTTTTTTGAAAACCAAAAACTATTTCAGGAAAATACTGCATTATGGCCACTAGATGGAGCTGGCCATCATAGGAAATGAACATATTAAACATATTACATTGTGAATGTTGGGATATTTGCACAGCAAACTTTTGTAAAGAGTTACAGGGGGACCCATAGTTTTGGGGAAACCAAAAACTATTTCAGGAAAATACTGCATTATGGCCACTAGTTGGAGCTGGCGATCATAGGAAATGAACATATTAAACATATTACATTGTGAATGCTGGGACATTTGCACAGCAAACTTTTGTAAATAGTTACAGGGCGACCCGTAGTTTTTTTGAAAACCAAAAACTATTTCAGGAAAATACTGCATTATGGCCACTAGATGGAGTTGGCCATCATAGGAAATTAACATATTAAACATATTACATTCTGAATTTTGAGACATTACACAGCAAATGTTTATAAACAGCTACAGGGGAACCCATAGTTTTGGGGAAACCAAAAACTCTTTCAGGAAAATACTGCATTGTGGCCACTAGATGGAGCTGGCGATCATAGGAAATGAACATATTAAACATATTACATTCTGAATTTTGAGACATTACACAGCAAATGTTTATAAACAGCTACAGGGGAACCCATAGTTTTGGGGAAACCAAAAACTCTTTCAGGAAAATACTGCATTGTGGCCACTAGATGGAGCTGGCGATCATAGGAAATGAACATATTAAACATATTACATTGTGAATGCTGGGACATTTGCACAGAAAAAGTATATAAATAGTTACAGGGGGGACCCGTAGTTTTGGGGAAACCAAAAACTATTTCAGGGAAAATACTGCATTGTGGCCACTAGATGGAGCTGGCCATCATAGGAAATGAACATATTAAACATATTACATTGTGAACGCTGGGACATTTGCACAGAAAAAGTATATAAATAGTTACGGGGGGGACCCGTAGTTTTGGGGAAACCAAAAACTCTTTCACGAAAATACTGCATTATGGCCACTAGATGGAGCTGACCATCATAGGAAATGAACATATTAAACATATTACATTGTGAATGCTGAGGCATTTACACAGCAGACGTATATAAATAGCTACAGGGCGGGGACCCGTAGTTTTGGGGAAACCAAAAACTATTTCAGGAAATTCAGGAAAATACTGCATTATGGCCACTAGATGGAGCTAGCCATCATAGGAAATTAACATATTAAACATATTACATTGTGAATATTGAGACATTTGGACAGCAAATGTATATAAATAGTTACGGGGGAACCCCTAGTTTTGGGGAAACCAAAAACTCTTTCAGGAAAATACTGCATTATGGCCACTAGATGGAGCTGACCATCATAGGAAATTAACATATTTTTATTTATTTTTTTATTAACATATTAAACATATTACATTGTGAATGCTGGGACATTTGCACAGCAAAAGTATATATATAGTTACGGGACCCGTAGTTTTGGGGAAACCAAAATGTTATCAATGCTATTTTTGTTTTTTTGTCTAAAGTTTCACTTTAAATTCACCCATAACTAAGAACTTTCCATATGGTTACAAAATGAATAAATAATATGTTTTTTTTTTTTTTTTCCCAGGGTTTATATTTGGTGTACAACCCAGTACAGCTCTCAACAGCAGCCGCTGCAACAATTCTTCTGCTCGGGCTCGTTGGGTATTACATCTTCAGGATGACCAATCATCAGAAAGATCTGTTCAGGCGCACCAACGGCAACTGCGTCATCTGGGGCAAGAAGCCAAAATTCATTGAATGTTCTTACACGTCTACCGACGGCAAGAAGCACCACAGCAAGCTCATGATCTCCGGCTTCTGGGGGGTGGCGCGGCACTTGAACTACACCGGAGACCTGATGGGATCTCTGTCCTACTGCCTGGCCTGTGGGTTCGACCACTTACTGCCTTATTTCTACATCATCTACATGACCATTCTACTCGTCCACCGCTGCATCCGTGACGAGCATCGATGCTCCAGCAAGTACGGCAAAGACTGGAAGCTCTATACGGATGCCGTCCCGTATCGATTGCTGCCGGGAATATTTTAATTGATACAGTTCAGGGGGAAACAATGGATATTCGTGGTGGAGCTGTGAAAGTACTGTTCTTATTGGACAATTTTTGTTTTACAAAGCATACAAAATTTCATTTTCTATTTAAAAAAAAAAAAGATATATCTTGGGTTGTCAATGGCATAATTGAATCTGAAACTTTTTGAGAAAAAACTGTTTGAGAAAATAAAAAAAGCCAGAAACCTCATAATGCCTTCCTTTTCGGTAAATCCTCAGCTGCAATTTAAAGCGTAACTCCACTTTTGTTGAGAAAAAAACATTCTCCTCTGGGTGATCTCTGTACATTGCAGGGATTTTAACAAACTTTGTTGCAGATTCCTATCTTTTGTTATTCATTGTTTGTTCCTCTGTGCTGAGTGGGGTCAAATGGGAGTGATTTCATAATTATCTATCAGCTGTGGCAGCTGCAGGGCTCTAATGAGGAAATCTGCTGGGCCTGCATCCCTTGAGACGTGTTCCTATTGGGAGTATCTCACCAAAAATGACATTTTGGTTGCAGGGGATGCCAGAAATATGACTTGAATCTTAGTGCAGACTTCTGGGAAAATTGGTGAGCCAATCACACAAGAAGGAAATTAGGTTTCTGGGGGTGTGGTCAGTATATATTCTGTGTACAGAACAGCTCCAGGCAGCCAATGAGGGAATCTGCTGGGCCTGCATCCCTTTAGACGTGTTCCTATTGGGAGTATCTCACCAAAAATGAAATTTCTGTTGCAGAGGATGCCAAAAATCTGACTTGTATCTTAGTGCTCACCAAAAATGACATTTTGGTTGCAGGGGATGCCAGAAATCTGACTTGTATCTTAGTGCAGACTTCTGGAAAAATCGGTGAGCCAATCACACAAGCAGGAAATAATGTTTCTGGGGGTGTGGTCAGTATACATTCTGTGTACAGAACAGCTCCAGGCAGCCAATGAGGGAATCTGCTGGGCCTGCATCCCTTTAGACGTGTTCCTATTGGGAGTATCTCACCAAAAATGACAATTCTGTTGCAGAGGATGCCAAAAATCTGACTTGTATCTTAGTGCTCACCAAAAATGAAATTTTTGTTGCAGGGGATGCCAGAAATCTGACTTGAATCTTAGTGCAGACTTCTGGGAAAATTGGTGAGCCAATCACAAAAGCAGGAAATTATGTTTCTGGGGGTGTGGTCAGTATACATTCTGTGTACAGAACAGCTCCAGGCAGCCAATGAGGGAATCTGCTGGGCCTGCATCCCTTTAGACGTGTTCCTATTGGGAGTATCTCACCAAAAAGGACATTTATGTTGCAGGGGATGCCAGAAATCTGACTTGTATCTTAGTGCAGACTTCTGGGAAAATTGGTGAGCCAATCACACAAGCAGGAAATGATGTCTCTGGGGGTGTGGTCAGTATACATTCTGTGTACAGAACACCTCCAGGCGGCCATATTGCATTTTCAGAAAATTACAGCGGTTGCAGATTGAAAAGGAAAGGTCATTTTAATAACATTCAATTACAATATGATTTGTGTCACAATTGTATACGCTATATTGTTTTTTCTTTATTTGTTGATTTTTTTCCCCACGAAAGTGGAATTACTCTTTAAAATAATGATATAGAAAATCAATGTCCTACCAGAAATATGATGGAGAAGAAGGGAGGGACTTAAGTAAAATGACAAGGTAAACCTAGCAGACAGCAGTCAATCCCTGTAGTGTCTCCACATACAAATCAGTATAAAAGAAAAATAATAGGCGCTATCTCATGAAGGTCTAAACCTATAAAATTACACCGATAATATAACAAGCAATAAATGACAAGTAGTATATATAAACTAATATACATCTTGATAAAAATGACAATACAAGTGAACTAAAAATCTCAATAATATATCACACCTGTGATATAAAAATATTGTAAAACAATAAATACAATTCAAAAATCCATAAATGTGAATCATGCTGAGCGCAGAATAAAAAATTAATTTAAAAAAATTGTGCAAATCAAACTGAATACAAAAATAATGTTGAACATTATTTTTGTATTCAGTTGTTTTGGATTTTTGAATTGTATTTACTGTTTTACAATATTTTTATGCACTTCATCACAGGTGTGATATATTATTGTGATTTTTAGTTCACTTATATTGTCGTTTTTTTTATCAAGATTTATATTATTTTATGTGTGGACTTTGCTTTGTGCACTGGTCCAAATCATTTGGTGGAGGGGGGATCATGGTGTGGGGGGAAGGGGGATTATGGTGTGGAGTTGTTTTTCAGGGGTTGGGTTTGGCCCCTTAGTTCCAGTGAAGGGAACTCTTAAGGTGACAGCATACCAAGACATTTTGGACAATTTCATCCTCCCAACTTTCTGGTAACAGTTTGGGGATGGTCCCTTCCTGTTCCAATATGACTGCGCACTGCCTTGCTAAAGAAGCTGAGGGTAAAGGTGATGGACTGGCCAAGCATGTCTCCAGACCTAAATCTTTGTGCGCACCAGTGAACAAGGCAAGGTCCATAAAGACACGGATGAGTGAGTTTGGAGTGGAGGAACTTGACTGGCCTGCACAGAGTCCTGACCTCAACCCGATAGAAAACCTTTGGGATGAATTAGAGCGGAGACTGCGAGCCAGGCCTTCTCATCCAACATTAGTGCCTGACCTCACAAATGTGCTTCTGGAAGAATGGTCAAACATTCCCATAGACACACTCTTAAACCTAGTGGACAGCCTTCCCAGAAGAGCTAAATACCATTAAAGTTCATGTGCCTTTAATAGCAGGCGTCCCAATACTTTTTTGCAATATAGTGTATCTCGAAGCAAAAGGAAGCCAACACATTTCAGGGATCTGCACCATATTTCTTCAAGACTAGTAATAAACATCTTATATTAACAGTTCTGTGACATAGAAATGGTTGACATAAGTATGATCACTGTCAGGAGGGCTTGTGCTAATATCTGTAATTATATACCAGGTAAAAAACATTTTTTTGAAGAAAACCAACAAGTTTCGGGATATGTACCACTTTTTCACCTCAGTATCTGAGGAAAGGGATTTAGGAGTAATTATTTCAGAAGACTTAAAGGTGGGAAGACAATGTAATAGAGCAGCACGAAATGCCAGCAGAATGCTTGGATGTATAGGGAGAGGTATAAGCAGTAGAAAGAGAGAAGTGCTTATGCCGCTGTACAGAACACTGGTGAGACCTCACTTGGAGTATTGTGCGCAGTACTGGAGGCCATATCTCCAGAAGGATATAGATACTCTAGAGCAGTGGTTCTTAACCTTGTTGGAGGTACTGAACCCCACCAGTTTCATATGCGCATTCACCGAACCCATCTTAATTGGAAAAATAAAATATGATTTTTTCAAATTCAAAACATAGGTATATATTTAGGTAAATATTTATACATAGATGCACAAAATAAACAAAACCATTAAAGAACAAAACCATTAAGAACAAAGAACAAAACCATTAAAACATGATTTTCACACAAAAACAAAAACATAATAATGAATTCGGGATAACTTAAAGCGGAGTTCCACCCTGGTTATACATTTTTTTACAAAAATACCCCCGGGACAGTCAGGGCTAGCACATTCCACAATGGATAGCCTCTGATCTGTCCCGGGTTGCACTTACCTTTCAGGAGACATACTTACCTTGAAATTGTCTTCTCCAGCGCTGCCATCTCAGGTGTGGGCAGCTTGAAGCCAGCACGATCCTCTTCCGCGTCCTCTTCGGTCCTCTTCCTCCTTCTTCGGTCCCACGATGCACTGCACCGGCCCCGACGTCACTTCCGGGTCGCGCGCGTCATCCCTCCACAGCTTCTGGGCATGCCCAGAAGCTGTTTAGAAGGGGATGACGTGCGCGCCCCGGAACTGACGTCGGGGCCGGTGCAGGCGCAATGATTCCTGGGAGCGATGACGTTCAGCTCCCAGGAATCATTGCAAAAGCCAAGAAGTGACGAATCGCCGTGGCCGCCGAGGGGAGGAAGAAGGAAGTAAGGTGAGTATATTTTCTCTAAAAGGTAAGTGAAAAAAAAAAAAATTGCGATTATCCATTTGTTTTTCAGGTGACCGGGAGCGAGAAGATGGAGGTAAGTATAAATTTCGGGTGGAACTCCGCTTTAACTTCAGGCGCTTTTCCCAGCATGATATTCGCCATCTTCAACACAGCTGGTTTTATGAGTGTTTCACCAATGGTGTGTGGTTTGCCCTGTTTTGCGATCAGTTAAGCATCTTCGTACGATGCTATGAGGATCGGTTTGTTGATGGGTACAAAGCCGAGAACAGGCAGACTAGCCTTTTCATCGAATCTGGCTCTCCTCACCTTGAATTCAGCGAGCGTTGTGTTCTTGTATTTTTCATCTCCATGCAGCTTAAGGAAGTGTTCTCTTAGTTTTGCCGGTGCTAGACTAGAATTGCTCAACTTGGCATTGCAAATCATGCAGTTAGGACGCTGACTCCCATCACGTTCCGTTATACATGTGAATCCATATTGTACATATTCGTCCGACCACTTTCTTTTTTTCTCGACATAGTTAGTATGAAGGGATTAAATATTAAGAAAGAAATAACACGACGTACCATCACGACAGTTACAATTCGACTACTGGGCGCGCCAAATTCCCTGCAGCACAGATAGGCCAAGCGATGTTGCGTGATCAACCACAGCCAATGAGCGGGGCGTGTCATCACGAATCATATGAGTCAGGTGTGTGTCTTGACCTCCGCCGAACCCGCAAGACTGACTCATCGAACCCCTGGGGTTCGATCGAACCCAGGTTAAGAACCACTGCTCTAGAGAGAGTTCAGAGAAGAGCTACTAAACTAGTACATGGATTGCAGGAAAAAACTTACCAGGAAAGGTTAAAGGACCTTAACATGTATAGCTTGGAAGAAAGAAGAGACAGAGGGGATATGATAGAAACTTTTAAATACATAAAGGGAATCAACTCGGTAAAGGAGGAGAGCATATTTAAAAGAAGAAAAACTGCCACAAGAGGACACAGTTTTAAATTAGAGGGGCAAAGGTTTAAAAGTAATATGAGGAAGTATTACTTTACTGAGAGAGTAGTGGATGCATGGAATAACCTTCCTGCAGAAGTGGTAGCTGCAAATACAGTGAAGGAGTTTAAGCATGCATGGGATAGGCATAAGGCTATCCTTCATATAAGATAGGGCCAGGGACTATTCATAGGATTCAGATATATTGGGCAGACTAGATGGGCCAAATGGTTCTTATCTGCCGACACATTCTATGTTTCTATGTTTCAGGGTTAGTAATAAACATCTTATATAAACAGATCAGTATGGTATAGTAAGTCCCCGTTCACACTAAGGCGACCTGTGAGGCGACCTGGTCGCCTCACAGGTCGCCATAGGTCGCCTTACATAGGGAAGCTGCGGACCCATTCTAATAGGAGTGACACAAGTCGCTCCGACTTAGAAAAAGGGTCCGGATCTTCTTTGGGGAGACCCGGAGGCGACCGCCATAGACTTCAATGTTATGAAGTTCGTGGCGGCCGCTCCGGGGTCAGGGCGCGCTGCTCGCACCGCGACCTCGGAGGTCGCCCCGGGAAGTCGGATCGCGGCAATGTGAACGGGGCCTAACAGCTGACATGAATATGATCACTGGTAACAGGTCTTGTGCTAATATGTGAAATCATATCTCAAAGCAAAAGTTTATTGAAGGAATCCAACACATTTTGGGGATCTGCACCACATGTTTTCGGGACTAGTAATAAATATTTTATATAAAAAGATCAGTATGCTATCGGAAAGGTTGAGATGAGTATGATTGCTGTCAGCAAGGCTTGTACTTCTGGAATAATACCTCGAAGCAAACGTTTACTGAAGGAAACCAACACGTTTTGGGGATCTGCGCCACATTTTCCAGGGCTAGTATTATACATCTTTTTTTAACAGATTGGTGTGGTATAGGAAAGGCTGACATGAATATGATCACTGTTAGCAGGGCTTGTACTAATATATAGGAATCATATCTACAAGCAAAAGAAGCATTGATTATGTTGTATAGGAAGGTGACAAGGGCTCCACCATGGACTTTAGTGGCACAATACAACCTTACAACAGACTAAATTTGTCTAAAAATATACATATTATTAAAATATCTTAAAAAAACTCTACAATATTGAGAAAACATAAATATAAAACATTGATTCCAAAGTGGACAAACGTCCTCAGTGTTGGATATAAATGCCCAAAAAGACTATTGTAAAACCAAAACCCCCAACCCGGGCATTCCTATTCCAACAGAAATGGGCAACCAACACATTGGTAGCGTGTCCGATGTTTGGGGTACAGTCAGCCCGACATGTTTCGCGCCGACTTTGCGCTTCTTCAGGAGCTCAGTACCATACATCAGAAGCGTAACTAGAACCTTCAGGGCCCCGGGGCAAGAAACCATGAAGGGTCCTTCCCTTCAAGCTTGGGTCTCTTTCCACTGATCCTGGGGCCCTTTACTCTCATTGCGGGACCCTTTCACAAGTTCTGCAGTGGGCCCCCTTCCTGCCATCTTGGGGCCTCCCCATGGTGATGGAATGCCAGGGCCCGGTTGGAAGTGTGATCTTTGCAATCCTGGAAGTTCACCCACTGATGTCAGTAGTTTTTATTTTTTGGTATTTTAATTGTATTATTTTTTATCATTTTATTTTATTTTTGTACAATGTCACTGACTATGACTCTGTCCATTCAGAAAAGGAAGGAGCTGGTAAATTACATATTTACCGCCCCCCTTCCTGGTTCTCTATTGTGACACATCCCCTGCAGCAGCCGGCAGGAGAGGGAAGGGAGCACAGTGGGGGGGGGGGGGGGGAACCAGGGAAGCAGACAGGGGCCCAGAGCCAGCAGAACACAAGTGAACTGGATAGGAGGAGTGTCGGTGGCAGCATACAGAGGAACCAATCTCCTCCATTTTCCTACAGCTACAGGAGTAAAAAGGAGGACAGTGATTTCTCTACATGCGGGGAGTCAGTGACTGTGCCCAGCGGCTCCAATGGCCGCCGGCCACTCGCGATCTCCCTCTGCAGTGAGAGACGGACGGCTGATGTAAACACAGCCATCTGTCATTTTACCTGAAGTGATCACAGAGGCTATGTGATCCTGCTATGTAGGATCGTATGTCTCTGTGATTACATCACAAGCCACGCCCCTCCACAGTTAGAATCACGCCCCTAGGGACACATTTAACCCCTTCATCACCAGTAAAGTCAACCCCTTCCCTGCCATTTTTACAGTAGCAGTGCATAATTATAGCACTGATTACTGTAGTAATGTCACTGGTACCCCCAAAAGTGTCAAAAATATCAGTCAGGGGTCCGATCTGTACGCCGCAATGTCGCAGTCCCGCAAAAAACAAAAATCGCAGATCGCCGCCATTACTAGTTAAAAAAAAACAAAACAATAAAAATGACATAAATCTTTCCCCTAGTTAGTAAAGGCAATAACTTTTGCGCAAACCAACCAAAATACGCTTATTGCAATTTTTTTTACCCAAAATATGTAGCAGAAAACAAATTGGCCTAAAATGTTAAAAAATTTTGATTTTTACTTTTTTTTTTGAGAATTTCATATAAAAAAAAATGTGAAAAATATTGTTATTTTTTCAAAATTGTTGCTCTTTTTTTGTTTATAAAATAAAAATGGCACAGGTGATCAAATACCACCAAAAGAAAGCTCTATTTGTGGGGAAAAAAAGGACGTCAATTTAATTTGGGTACAGCATCGCAACGAACGCGCAATTGTCTGTTAAAGTAACGCAGTGCCGAATCGCAAAATAGGGCCTGGTCATTGAGCAGCCAAATCCTCCAGCAGGGTGGGCAAAGGTGCACACAGGATTATTAACCACTTGCCTACTGTGCACTTAAACACCCTTCCCATCCAGGCCAATTTTCAGCTTTCAGCGCTGTCATATTTTGAATGACAATTGCGCGGTCATGCTACACTGTACCCATATGAAATTTTTATCATTTTTTCACACAAATAGAGCTTTCTTTTGGTGGTATTTAATCACCTCTGGGTTTTTTATTTTTTACAAAAAAAAAGAATAAAGACAGAAAATTTTGAAAAAAAAAAAAAGTTTTTCTTATTTTCTGCGAGTAAATTTTGAAAATAAATTTTTCTCCTTCACTGATGTGCGCTGATGAGGCGGCACTGATGGGCACTGATAGGCTGCACTGATGGGCACTGATGAGGTGGCACTTTTAGGCACTGATGAGGAGGTACTAATATGCCGCACTGATGAGCATTGATAGGCGGCACTGATAGGCGGCACTGATAGGCGGCACTGATGAGCACTGATAGGCGGCACTGATGAGCACTGATAGGCGGCACTGCTGGGCACTGAGAGGTGGCACTGCTGGGCACTGAGAGGTGGCACTGCTGGGCACTGAGAGGCGGCACTGAGAGGCGGCACTGACGGGCGGCACTGATGGGCACTGATAGGCGGCACTGATGGGCACTGGCGGATGGCACTGGACACTGATGGGTGGCACTGACTAGCAGCACTATGGGCACTGATTGTGGGCATTGATGGGGGGCACTGATGGCGGGCACTGTGGGCACTGATGGGGGGCACTGTGTGTGTGTTTTTACCTTCAGTAATCAGGGCACTGGTGATCGGTGCCCTGATTACATTCTCCTGTGTCCCCGGCGCTGTGAGGCTCCCCCTCCTTCCTCACACTGCAGGCTCCGTGTGAGGAAGGAGCGCCGGCGATGAGAGATGATCTCATATGTTTACATATGAGATCATCGCTCATTGGACGGCCCGATCACGTGGTGAATGGCCGCTGTGATTGGCCATTCACCACGATCTGTGATCGGCCGTGTCCAAGGGACACGGCCGACACAGATTTTCCCCGCAGCGCGCTCGCGGGAGCGCGCTGGGGGCTTGTCACTGGGAGGCCGTTTAAAAACGGCCTCCCGAAAATTTGAGTCCGCGCTGCAGCCGTATATAGGCTGTAGCGCGGATGGGAAGAAGTTAAACAGACCAGACAGGAGGGTATAAAGTGGCTTAACAACCACTTGAAAGGGGAAGTTGAGATTCCGGGGGGGGGGGGGGGGGGGTCTCTCTGCCAACATCCCAGTCTGTATACAAAACAAAACAGTCCCCCGTGGGAATTGGGACTTTAGGGGCAGGCAAGACACCGAGGAAGAAATAATTATACAATTTTATTGGACCATATTATAACATGAATAATGGACAATTTTAAAAACACAGAGCATATCATAAGCACATATACAGAGCACTGGGCACAGGACTGCATAATACACAGAGCGCTGGGCACAGGACTGCATAATACACAGAGCGCTGGGCACAGGACTGCATAATACACAGAGCGCACGGCACAGGACTGCATAATACACAGAGTGCTGGGCACAGGACTGCATAATACACAGAGTGCTGGGTACAGGACTGCATAATACACAGAGCGCTGGGTAAAGGACTGCATAATACACAAAGTGCTGGGCACAGGACTGCATAATACACAGAGCGCTGAACACAGGACTGCATAATACACAGAGTGCTGGGTACAGGACTACATAATACACAGAGCGCTGAGCACAGGACTACATAATACACAAAGCGCTGGGCACAGGACTGCATAATACACAGAGTGCTGGGTACAGGACTACATAATACACAGAGCGCTGAACACAGGACTGCATAATACACAGAGTGCTGGGTACAGGACTACATAATATACAGAGCGCTGAGCACAGGACTACATAATACACAAAGCACTGGGCACAGGACTGCATAATACACAGAGTGCTGGGTACAGGACTACATAATACACAGAGCGCTGGGCACAGGACTGCATAATACACAGAGCGCTGAGCACAGGACTGCATAATACACAGAGCGCTGGGCACAGGACTGCATAATACACAGAGTGCTGGGTACAGGACTACATAATACACAGAGCGCTGGGCACAGGGACTGCATAATACACAGAGCGCTGAGCACAGGACTGCATAATACACAGAGCACTGGGCACAGGACTGCATAATATACAGAGTGCTGGGCACAGGACTGCATAATACACAGAGCGCTGGGCACAGGACTGCATAATACACAGAGCGCTGGGCACAGGACTGCATAATATACAGAGCGCTGAGCACAGGACTGCATATTACACAGAGCGCTGGGTACAGGACTGCATAATACACAGAGCACTGAGCACAGGACTGCATAATACACAGAGCGCTGGGCACAGGACTGCATAATATACAGGAGGGTGTTAGGCATAGAGTGCTGGGTTCAGAGGTTTGCTATGCACAGAGGACACTTCTGCCCCCACATCCATAGCTCACCTCTGCACCCTTCTCTCACAGATTATCTCTGCAGCCACCTCTTGGCCCTTCCCCCGCAACAGCTAAACTCTCCATCTCTCCATGCAGCTGCATCGGCTCTGACCCCCACCACTGCTCTCACCTGTGTACAAACAGACCCCCCCCCCCCCCTCCCTGCATTTGCTCATCTCCTGTTCTCAGCCCTCCACACAGTAAATTTTTGGCTCTGCCTCTCCTTCACTGAACAGCAGCAGGAGCGGGAGTGAGATCGTCCAGCAGGGGGCGTCTGCATCTGAGCCACCAGGCTGTTTCTCAGCCAGCATGGGATGCCCGGTCTACATTTATCTGGCCCTGAATCTGGGGACAAAACCGGGGACATTATCAATACCGGGGACATTACCAATACCGGGGACAGACTTGGTCCGGGGACTGTCCCTGGAAACTGGGGACGTCTGGTCACCCTAACCTACAGGCATCATCCCGGTACCGTTAGTTTCAGCCGGCAATTCTCTACAAAGCAGAAGTGATCTGAGTCCCATCCCCCTCCTCTCCCAGGCTATCTGCTCCCATTGCGGAGGGCGGGAGCCGGCGGCGATGGCTGCCTGGTACAGAGAGAGGAATGGATGAGTATTCGTCACTTCCGGTTCCACCCCTTTTGTCCAAAAAAAAAAAGTAAAACAAAAGTGTAAAAAAAAAATAAAAAATGTAAGCACCCCCATCCCACTAATAGAGGACACTGATGGGCACTGATAGGCGACACTGATAGAGGACACTGATGGGCACTGATAGGCGACACGAAAAGGGGACACTGATAGGTGACACTGAAAGAGGATGCTGATGGGCACTAGTAGGCAGCACTGATAGGTGACACTGATGAGGAGGAACTGATGGATACTGATAGGCACCATGAACGGGCACTGATAGGGGAGACTGATGGGCGCTGGAAGGTGGCACTGATATTGGACACTGATGTGCACTGATAGGGGACACTGATGGGCGCTAGTAGGCAGGGCACAGATAGGGTATACTAACAGGGGACACTGATGGGCACTGTTAGGTGGCACTGATGGGCGCTGATAGGGGACACTGATGGGTGCTGGTAGGCGGCACTGATAGGGGACACTGATTGACACTGATAGGGGACACTGATGGGTGCTGGTAGGCGGCTCTGATAGGGGACACTGATAAGTGGCACTGATAGGGATAGGGGGACACTGATTGACACTGATAGGGTACACTGATTGACATTGATAGGGGACACTGATTGACACTGATAGGGGACACTGCTAGGGGACACTGATGGGCACTGGTAGGTGGCACTGATGGGTGCTGATAGGGGACACTGATGGGTGCTGGTAGGCGGAACTGATAGGGGACACTGATGGGCCCTGGTAGGGGTAGGGGACACTGATAGGGGACACTGATGGGTGCTGGTAGGCAGCTCTGATAGGGGACACTGATGGGCGCTGGTAGGCGGCACTGATAGGGGACACTGATAAGTGGCACTGATAGGGGTAGGGGACAGTGATTGACACTGATAGGGGACACTGATTGACACTGATAAGGGACACTGATTGACACTGATAGGGGACACTGATGGGTGCTGGTAGGTGACCCTGATAGGGGACACTGATGGGCCCTGGTAGGGGTAGGGGACACTGATTGACACTGATAGGGGACACTGATTGACACTGATAGGGGACACTGATAAGTGGCAGTGATAGGGGTAGGGGACACTGATTGACACTGATAGGGGACACTGATTGACACTGATAGGGGACACTGATAAGTGGCAGTGATAGGGGTAGGGGACACTGATTGACACTGATAGGGGACACTGATTGGCACTGGTAGGTGGCACTGATAGGGGACACTGATGGGCACTGGTAGGTGGCTCTGATAGGTGACACTGATGGGCGCTGATAGGTGGCACTGATAGGGGACACTGATGGGCACTGGTAGGTGGCACTGATAGGGGACACTGATGGGCGCTGATAGGTGGCACTGATAGGGGACACTGATGGGCACTGGTAGGTGGCACTGATAGGGGACACTGATGGGCACTGATAGGTGGCACTGATAGGGGACTCTGATGGGCGCTGATAGGTGGCACTAATAGGGGACACTGATGGGCGCTGGTAGGTGGCTCTGATAGGGGGCTCTGATAGAGGACACTGATGGGCACTGGTAGGTGGTTCTGATAGGGGACACTGATGGGCGCTGGTAGGTGGCACTGATAGGGGACACTGATGGGCGCTGATAGGTGGCACTGATAGGGGGCTCTAATAGGTGGCACTGATAGGGGGCTCTGATAGGTGACACTGATGGGCGCTGGTAGGTGGCTCTGATAGGGGGCTCTGATAGGGGACACTGATGGGCACTGGTAGGTGGCACTGATGGGCGCTGATAGGTGGCACTGATAGGGGGCTCTGATAGGTGACACTGATGGGCGCTGGTAGGTGGGGTCAGTTACTTATGGACATCTATGTAACCACTGTGTGGCAGTGTGATCCCTGTCGGGTTTCTTTTGCTGTCTGCACACTTATTATGGGGATCGGATCCGCCCTGTCTGTCCTTTTATCATCGAAAGTGAAACAAAATCCCAAATTTTGGGTTGTCACCAGAAGAGAGGGACAATCTTCCAGTGGGGACACTAGTTCAGGGATTCTGTCACATTGCAGGGATTTCCTCTCACTTCCTGTTTGGCTATGAGACAGGAAGTGAAGGGAAATCTCCCCAATGGGACACAGATGGGAGTAATGAAACCTGACAGGGGATATAATCCTCCCTTACTCTATGAAAAATAGAAAAATATGCCTTTAGTCATTCTTTAATATTTTAACATGTTAGGATTACTTCACCCAAAACTTCTGGTTATTGAACATTTATTGCCCCGAACACACCCTCCCCCTGTACTGTAACATCTATTTCCAGTCAGAGCGGTATTCCCGCCCTCTTAGCGCCTCAGCAGAGATCCCGCCCCGGGCACGCCTCCTTGCCCCCGTCTCGCTCCCATTGGTCCCTCCGCATTGAGTGACAGATCGGAGTAAGCGGGTGGGACTTGGTGAGCGCGCCGCCAATCAGATCATCGCTGTACCTGGTAACCAGGAAGTGTGTGCTCGTGGTGACACAGAGGAGAGGCTGGAGACAGAGAGGGGTCACCATGAGCTCCCCGGTAAGTGGCCATCGGATTATTATTTATTTAACTCAGTCCTCGCCCCAATAGGCGGGATGTAGGGATGGGGGAGCCCCACAAAAGGGAATGGGGGAGGGCTGTATACTGGGAGGTGAACCCAGTGCTGCACCTGGACTGGTGACCCCCTCCCCCCCTCTTTTACAATATTCAGCATGGCTTTGCTGGTACTTGTAGTCCACCCCACATGTGTCCTTATGGTCAGGATGGACTTAAAGGGGAATTCTTCTGTGTTACAGCGAGGCTGCAGCAGGGCTCCCCTTTATATTTAAAGCTGAACTCAACCCATTACAGCGAGGAAGCCGCCATCTTTTCCTGTGTGTGATCTGCAGTCGCCATGGCGATACACATGTGGTCAGTCATAACTCCAGCCATTGGATGACTTGATGGTTTGCGAGCGCGAGCAACTGTGACAGTCATCGATTCCAGCCTGCCCTCCGATCTGTGGGGTCTTTATGTGATCATTGTCTTCCCTCTGTGTCCCCAGTGCAAACATCCCCATGGGCACAGCCACCAGCATGGGCACCACCACCATGGAGGAGCGCGGGAGGACCAGGAGACGGCCAACCCACCGCTGCTGGAGGACTACAGCAACTGGGATATTGTCAAAGCCACACAGTGAGTGCAAGAACTACAGGGGGGTACTGGTGTATGAGTGCTGCTCTCCTTCTTCCCTCTCGCTCTCCTTCTTTCTCCCCCCCCCCTCGCTCTCCTTCTTTCTTCCCCCCTCGCTCGCTCTCCTTCTTTCTTCCCCCCCCTCGCTCTCCTTCTTTCTTCCCCCCCCTCGCTCTCCTTCTTTCTTCCCCCCCCCTCGCTCTCCTTCTTTCTTCCCCCCTCGCTCGCTCTCCTTCTTTCTTCCCCCCCCTCGCTCTCCTTCTTTCTTCCCCCCCCTCGCTCTCCTTCTTTCTTCCCCCCCCCTCGCTCTCCTTCTTTCTTCCCCCCTCGCTCGCTCTCCTTCTTTCTTCCCCCCCCCTCGCTCTCCTTCTTTCTTCCCCCCTCGCTCGCTCTCCTTCTTTCTTCCCCCCTCGCTCGCTCTCCTTCTTTCTTCCCCCCTCGCTCGCTCTCCTTCTTTCTTCCCCCCTCGCTCGCTCTCCTTCTTTCTTCCCCCTCGCTCGCTCTCCTTCTTCTTTCTTTCCCCCTCGCTCGCTCTCCTTCTTCTTTCTTTCCCCCTCGCTCGCTCTCCTTCTTTCTTTCCCCCTCGCTCGCTCTCCTTCTTTCTTCCCCCCCCTCGCTCTCCTTCTTTCTTCCCCCCCCCTCGCTCTCCTTCTTTCTTCCCCCCCCTCGCTCTCCTTCTTTCTTCCCCCCCCTCGCTCTCCTTCTTTCTTCCCCCCTCGCTCGCTCTCCTTCTTTCTTCCCCCCTCGCTCGCTCTCCTTCTTTCTTCCCCCCCTCGCTCTCCTTCTTTCTTCCCCCCTCGCTCGCTCTCCTCCTTTTACCCCCCTCGCTCGCTCTCCTTCTTTCTTCCCCCCTCGCTCGCTCTCCTTCTTTCTTCCCCCC
Source organism: Pelophylax lessonae (assembly GCF_965119305.1). Classification (NCBI taxonomy): domain Eukaryota; kingdom Metazoa; phylum Chordata; class Amphibia; order Anura; family Ranidae; genus Pelophylax; species Pelophylax lessonae. The sequence goes on along the minus strand of NC_138777.1, from coordinate 12,187,158 downwards.
TCGCTCGCTCTCCTTCTTTCTTCCCCCCTCGCTCGCTCTCCTTCTTTCTTCCCCCCTCGCTCGCTCTCCTTCTTTCTTCCCCCCCCTCGCTCTCCTTCTTTCTTCCCCCCCCCCTCGCTCTCCTTCTTTCTTCCCCCCCCCTCGCTCTCCTTCTTTCTTCCCCCCCCCTCGCTCTCCTTCTTTCTTCCCCCCCCCTCGCTCTCCTTCTTTCTTTCCCCCCCCCCTCGCTCTCCTTCTTTCTTCCCCCCCCCCCTCGCTCTCCTTCTTTCTTCCCCCCTCGCTCGCTCTCCTTCTTTCTTCCCCCCTCGCTCGCTCTCCTTCTTTCTTCCCCCCTCGCTCGCTCTCCTTCTTTCTTCCCCCCTCGCTCGCTCTCCTTCTTTCTTCCCCCCTCGCTCGCTCTCCTTCTTTCTTCCCCCCTCGCTCGCTCTCCTTCTTTCTTCCCCCCTCGCTCGCTCTCCTTCTTTCTTCCCCCCTCGCTCGCTCTCCTTCTTTCTTCCCCCCCCTCGCTCTCCTTCTTTCTTCCCCCCCCCTCGCTCTCCTTCTTTCTTCCCCCCCCCCTCGCTCTCCTTCTTCTTTCTTCCCCCCCCCCTCGCTCTCCTTCTTCTTTCTTCCCCCCCCCTCGCTCTCCTTCTTCTTTCTTCCCCCCCCCTCGCTCTCCTTCTTCTTTCTTCCCCCCCCCCCTCGCTCTCCTTCTTCTTTCTTCCCCCCCCCTCGCTCTCCTTCTTCTTTCTTCCCCCCCCCTCGCTCTCCTTCTTCTTTCTTCCCCCTCGCTCGCTCTCCTTCTTTCTTCCCCCCTCGCTCGCTCTCCTCCTCTTTCTTCCCCCTCGCTCGCTCTCCTCCTCTTTCTTCCCCCTCGCTCGCTCTCCTCCTCTTTCTTCCCCCTCGCTCGCTCTCCTTCCTTCTTCCCCCTCGCTCGCTCTCCTTCCTTCTTCCCCCTCGCTCGCTCTCCTTCCTTCTTCCCCCTCGCTCGCTCTCCTTCCTTCTTCCCCCTCGCTTGCTCTCCTTCTTCTTTCTTTCTCCCTCGCTCGCTCTCCTTCTTCTTTCTTTCTCCCTCGCTCGCTCTCCTTCTTCTTTCTTTCTCCCTCGCTCGCTCTCCTTCTTCTTTCTTTCCCCCTCGCTCGCTCTCCTTCTTCTTTCTTTCCCCCTCGCTCGCTCTCCTTCTTCTTTCTTTCTCCCTCGCTCGCTCTCCTTCTTCTTTCTTTCCCCCTCGCTCGCTCTCCTTCTTCTTTCTTTCCCCCTCGCTCGCTCTCCTTCTTCTTTCTTTCCCCCTCGCTCGCTCTCCTTCTTCTTTCTTTCCCCCTCGCTCGCTCTCCTTCTTCTTTCTTTCCCCCTCGCTCGCTCTCCTTCTTCTTTCTTTCCCCCTCGCTCGCTCTCCTTCTTCTTTCTTTCCCCCCTCGCTCGCTCTCCTTCTTCTTTCTTTCCCCCCTCGCTCGCTCTCCTTCTTCTTTCTTTCCCCCCTCGCTCGCTCTCCTTCTTTCTTTCTTTCCCCCCTCGCTCGCTCTCCTTCTTTCTTTCCCCCCTCGCTCGCTCTCCTTCTTTCTTTCTCCCTCGCTCGCTCTCCTTCTTTCTTTCTCCCTCGCTCGCTCTCCTTCTTTCTTTCTCCCTCGCTCGCTCTCCTTCTTTCTTTCTCCCTCGCTCGCTCTCCTCCTCTTCTTTCTTTCTCCCTCGCTCGCTCTCCTCCTCTTCTTTCTTTCTCCCTCGCTCGCTCTCCTCCTCTTCTTTCTTTCCCCCTCGCTCGCTCTCCTCCTCTTCTTTCTTTCCCCCTCGCTCGCTCTCCTCCTCTTCTTTCTGTCCCCCTCGCTCGCTCTCCTCCTCTTCTTTCTTTCCCCCTCGCTCGCTCTCCTTCCTTCTTTCTTTCCCCCTCGCTCGCTCTCCTTCCTTCTTTCTTTCCCCCTCGCTCGCTCTCCTCCTCTTCTTTCTTTCCCCCTCGCTCGCTCTCCTCCTCTTCTTTCTTTCCCCCTCGCTCGCTCTCCTCCTCTTCTTTCTTTCCCCCTCGCTCGCTCTCCTCCTCTTCTTTCTTTCCCCCTCGCTCGCTCTCCTCCTCTTCTTTCTTTCCCCCTCGCTCGCTCTCCTCCTCTTCTTTCTTTCCCCCTCGCTCGCTCTCCTCCTCTTCTTTCTTTCCCCCTCGCTCGCTCTCCTCCTCTTCTTTCTTTCCCCCTCGCTCGCTCTCCTCCTCCTCTTTCTTCCTCCTCCTCCCTCCCCCCCCCACCTCGCTCGCTCTCCTTCTTTCCTCTCCCCTCGCTCGCTCTCCTCCTTCCTTCTTTCCTCTCCCCTTGCTCGCTTTCTCTTGGTCCTTCGTTCTTTCTTTCTTGCCGGCTCGCTCGCTTTCTCGACCGCTCTCGCGCTCGCTCTCTTTTCCTCAGCCTCTTCCTTGCTTGAGGACCACAGCAACTGGAATATTGTGAAAGCTACACAGTGAGTAGAAGAATGACGCCTGGCGGGGGTGTTTGGCAGTGGCTTATGAGTGCTTTCCCTCTTCTTTTCAATCGCTTGTTCTCTCCGCTGCATTTGTTTTCTTCCTCCGCGCACTTTCTATTGCCCCCCCCCCGCGCGCGCTCTTTATTGCCCCCCCCCGCGCGCGCTCTCTATTGCCCCCCTCCGCGCGCGCTCTCTATTGCCCCCCTCCGCGCGCGCTCTCTATTGCCCCCCTCCGCGCGCGCTCTCTATTGCCCCCCTCCGCGCGCGCTCTCTATTCCCCCCCCCCCCCCCGCGCACGTGCTCTCTATTCCCCCCCCCGCGTGCTTTCTATTTCCCCCCCCCCCCCTCCCACGCGCTCTCTCTCTTCCCCTTCTCTGGCCTACACAACACTTCCCTCTCTCCATTTTTCTCCTCTTCTCACCAATCTTCGTGCTATCGCCTCCTCTCTCCATCTCCCTCTCTTTCCCTTCATCATTCTATCTTTATCCTAATCTCTGCTTCCTTTTTGCTTTTTCACTCCATCTTCTTCCTTTTCTTCTTCCCCCCCCCCTTTTTTGTATTTATCGCTCTTCCTTAATTTTTTTCATTTTTTTTTTTTCCTCTTCTTTTTTCCTCCACATTCTTTGTTTCCATATGTGGGATAATTTCAGAACTCTTATTCCCCAGTATTCAGTGTTTACTATACCAATGTGTGCGCACTGCTGTTTATTTTACAGCGATGATTCAGCTTGTCCTGTGTCACACCACGTGCACCCATATTTCCTCCATATCGGAGAGAACAGAAAGTGTGCGACATGCAGACCCCATACACAGGACACTCATAATTCCTCCATATCAGAGAGAACAAAAAGTGTGTGACATGGAGACCAAGTGTCAACGTGCATATATTCCATAGGTGCTTAGGTGAATATAAAAAATACAGTACAATTATCATACACATAGCATGATACACAAATTGCTGTGCACACTGAAAGTGCTCATGTGCATAAATAAACTAAAATGAAAATAGTGAATAAAAACAATTCAACATGTTAATAGGTGTTGAACAGATGAATATACTCCATAAACCATATAAATATATGTAAATGGTCTGCCAAAACACTAACCCTTAAAAGCCTTTCCACTTCTTGAGCCAATGCACACTAAAATGCTCACCAGAAAGTCCCAGGCCACTGGGACTGGGACCTAAATCGCCTTTAAAATAACTGGGTGCCAAGTCCAATATACCATCTTCTCTCTTGGCACCCAGTTATTTTAAAGGCAATTTAGGTCCCAGATAGGAAGCTACTGGACCAGGGGCTACGAATCTACCGGACCAGGGGCTACGAATCTACCGGACCAGGGGGCTACGAATCTACCGGACCAGGAGCAACGAAGCTACCGGACCAGGGGGCTACGAATCTACCGGACCAGGGGGCTACGAATCTACCGGACCAGGGGGCTACGAATCTACCGGACCAGGGGGCTACGAATCTACCGGACCAGGGGGCTACGAATCTACCGGACCAGGGGGCTACGAATCTACCGGACCAGGGGGCTACGAATCTACCCAACCAGGGGCTACGAATCTACCCAACCAGGGGGCTACGAATCTACCCAACCAGGGGGCTACGAAGCTACCGGACCAGGGGGCTACGAAGCTACCGGACCAGGGGGCTACGAAGCTACCGGACCAGGGGGCTACGAAGCTACCGGACCAGGGGGCTACGAAGCTACCCAACCATTCCTGAGAGAACAACGGTGTGCTGTGTTTTCAACAGCAGACCGCTGTTCTCTCTCCACAGGGAGCGATCGCGGCCGCCGGACCCGTATAATCAGCATCCCCGCTGGCTAATGGGGGCGTGCGCCCCCAGGATCACTCCCACTGGTCGCCGTACAGGCACGGCGATTTGCACAACTGAGCCAGCCTGCCACAGTATATACCCGACCAGGGGGCTACGAAGCTACCCGACCAGGGGGCTACGAAGCTACCCGACCAGGGGGCTACGAAGCTACCCGACCAGGGGGCTACGAATCTACCCGACCATTCCTGAGAGAACAACGGTGTGCTGTGTTTGCAACAGCAGACCGCTGTTCTCTCTCCACGGGGAGTGATAGCCCAGGGTTGCTTAATTGGTGTTTGACGTCTGTTAGCTATTTGTTATTTCACTTTAGCGATCGCAGCTTTAGCCACCTAGTGTATTGTGTGTATGCAAAACAGCGTGATCAGATACATAACAGGTCTAGGTGGCTATGAAACCTCTTTCCTATGTTGTGTGATAAGTAAGGCTAGGGCAATGCCATTTCATACGTGACTGGGTGACACCTTATTGTTTGCCCAGGTCCCTTGTATGTGTATTAACTGTATTAAACATTTGTTCTTCCAGGCACGGCCTGTTCGATCGATGTAGAGAGCTAGTGGAGGCTGGCTACGACGTCCGGCAACCAGACAGTGAAAATGTGACTCTCCTTCACTGGGCGGCCATTAACAACCGGCTGGAGCTCGCCAAGTAAGTACTGCAGCAAAAAAGATCGCCCACACTTGTAAATAACAAATTAATAAATTTCATGTCAGTTCGTTTTTTATATTTTTTCTTCAATTGTTTTTATCAAGATTTTTAGTACAAATAAAAGGGGTAGAGACCCTGGGATGCTTCTATTTTTTTTCTTACTAAGAATATACAATTAACTTAAAGGGTAACTCCACTTTCGTGGTGAAAAAATAAGCAAATAAAGAAAAAGGAATATAGCGTATACAATTGCAACACATTGAATGTTATTAAAAAAAAAAATTACCTTTCCCTTTCAATCTGCAGCTGTTGTAGTTTTCTGAAAATGCAATATGGCCGCCTGGAGCTGTTCTGTACACAGAATGTATACTGACCACACCCCCAGAAACATCATTTCCTGCTTGTGTGATTGGCTCACCAATTTTCCCAGAAGTCTGCACTAGGATACAAGTCAGATTTCTGGCATCCCCTGCAACAGAAATGTCATTTTTGGTGAGATACTCCCAATAGGAACACGTCTAAAGGGATGCAGGCCCAGCAGATTTCCTCATTAGAGCCCTGCAGCTGCCACAGCTGATAGATAATTATGAAACCACTCCCATTAGACCCACTCAGCACAGAGGAACAAACAATGATTTCTTCAGAATACTAAGCCCCGGTTCACACTTGTGCGTGTGCGGGGTTCGCATGTAATATCGGAGCGCACTGCTCCGACATTACATGCGATCGGCTGTGCGGTGCGAGTTTAGCCATACAGTTTGTATGACTAAATTCGCACCGCAGCCGCACCAAACACGCACAGGGACCCTTTTTGGAAGCCGCATCAGGATCGGATCGCACAGCGGTTCACACTTGTGCGATCCGATCCTGTGCGAACTGCACGATCGCACTGCGATATGCGATCAAACTGGGGGTGTCGTTAAGATTACATTGACACCCCCAGCGTATCGCATATGGCAGTGTGAACTGCCGGGGGTGCGTGTGCGATGCGGGAACAGGCTGCGGATTCGCAGCCTTCCCGCATCGCATAAGTGTGAACCGGACCTTAAAGTTAGGAATTTGCAACAAAGTTTGTTACAATCCCTGCAATGTACAGAGATCACCCAGAGGGGAATGGTTTTATCTCAACAAAAGTGGAGTTACGCTTCAAAGGTACATCACATTAGGAAGGCAATGATAAGGCAATTACTGTTACAAACATCTTGTGTTACATTGTTAGATATTAGAGGACATATGATTATTCAAAATAATTCTTTTTAAAGTGGTTGTAAACCCTTCCATATATCCAGTGAAGTGACTGACCCCAGGTGATGCACAGAGATGAAACAAATCCTCCTACATAAGTTGGACCTGTTTATCTGCAGCCCTCTTTCCTCTACAGCCACTCAAAGTGCAGAATTTACACATCTTGTCTGAGCTGGTGTCACACACTACAGAGCTCAGTGAGGGAAGGGACATCCCCCCCCCCCCTTTTCACATAGCACACAGGTGAGGTTGTCAATCACAGACTGTGTGCTGGAGCTCCCTCCCCTGTCACCTTTTTTCCCTTAGGGTGTCAGGAAGACTTATCAGAAGTGATTCATGCTGAAGCAGCAGACAGAAACAACACTTAAGCCCCGTACACACGTACTGATCGTCGGCCGAACGATCGGCCGTCTTTTGTCCAGGGCTGTCGTGTCTGTTGAAAAGTGCAAAAGACTGCACATGAATTTTGTCGGCCAACAACAGCCGACTGCAGAAGTGATGTCATGTGATGGTAAACTTTCCCTGTGTTTTTTCTTTTCTGAGCATGCCCAGTCTTGCAAATCTGCTGTTTGTCGGCCGAATTCTGTACTGACTGGCGAACAATCGGCCAGTCTGGTGACGGCCAACAAATATTTTAAAGTCTGCACAACAGATTCTGTTCGGCCGAAAATGCGCTGTCAGCTGTCGGAAGCATCATACTAACAAGCCTGCAATCGGTCGGCGGCCGAATATTTGCGGCCGACAATCGTTACGTGTGTACGGGGCTTTAGTAAATGGAACATAGGGTGCTTCTGTTGGGAAAAGCAATCCCCAATGGTGATGCACTATAAAGAAAAAAAACAAAATGTTTTACTTTCTGCTCTATAACATTCCCAATAAACAAAAATGTAAAAATCTAATTTTTTCATAATTTTAGGCCAATTTGTATTCTGCCACATATTTTTGGTAAAAAAAAATTCCCAATAAGTGGATTGGTTTGCGTCTGCAAACTAGGGGAAAGATTTAGGTCATTTTTTTTATTTAATATTTTTTTTTTTTTTATGGCGATCAGCGTGTTTTTTTTTTTTTTTTTTTTCCCGGGACTGCTACCTAGCGGCAGGAAGATCGGACCCCTAACTGACATTTTTGACACTTTTAGGGGGGGGGGCCCCAGTGACATTACTACAGTAATCAGTGCTAAAAATATGCACTGTCACTGTAATAATGACACTGGCAGGGAAGGGGTTAACATTGTGGGCGATCAAAGGGTTAATTGTATGCCTAGGGCAGTGATGGCGAACCTTGGCACCCCAGATGTTTTGGAACTACATTTCCCATGATGCTTAACTACACTGCAAAGTGCATAGGCCTCATGGGAAATGTAGTGCCAAAACATCTGGGGTGCCAAGGTTGGCCATCACTGGCCTAGGGGGTGTTTTTTAACTATGAGGGGGAGGGGCTTATGGAATCAACACAAGGACCTGTGTTCCTAAATAGGAGGAGCCCTGTGTTGATTGCTGACAGAACAACGGGTCTGCCCTGTTTATAAAGGGCAGACCACCGTTCTGTCTCCCCGGGGAATGATGGCGGGTGACCGGCGGCAATCGCGGCTGCCGGCCCCGCAAATCAGCTTCCCCACTCGCGAATTGCGTGTGGGTACAGCGATTCGCGCAGCTGAGCCACCTTGCTGCAGTATATCTGCGGCGGGTGGTCGGTGAGAGGTTAAGATTAGTTTGGCTTATCCTAGAATTCTTTATTGGGACATTTAGCAAACCTAAGAGAAGAACATTTTTAGGGTGAGCAGCTTCCTCTTTCTGTTTGCTGTAATACTAATCAGACTTCCAAGGCAGGTTTGAATCTAAATAGTGGATGTAAAGACTTTCTCTATGTGAGATAGTGGGGAGTGTTTGGCATTTTTTCTACTATATTACAAACAGGTAAGCAAAAAGGATTCCCAGATGACCAACAGTAAGGACCATGGACTGGTGCACTACAGCATTGCCTGGGTGAGAACTGGAAGAGCCGGCATTTCCCTGTATACATGACAAGGGTTCATTGTACCTTCACCGTACTTTACTGGGATGGAGATTCTGGTTAAAAAATGCTGAATAACACAATGCTTGTCTTTCATTTACAGGTATTTTATCTCCAAGGGGGCTGTTGTGGATCAGCTGGGAGGAACTTTGAATTCAACTGCTCTGCACTGGGCTGTCAGGTAGGGAATTGTTCCCTGATCACCTTCTCAACTGTCACCAATATATGAGGATATATTTCTTTGGAAACTGTTTCAGCAAAGTTCCACCCAAAAGTGGAACTTACGCTTTAGGTAGTCCTAAGTGCCGGTTCACACTGAAGCGGCACGACTTCGGGGGCGACCTGTGAAGTCGCGTGCACCCCGACTTTTACGGACTTCATAAAATGAATGTCTATGCAAGTCGCTCTGGGTTACTCCGAAGTAGTACAGGACCCTTTTTCTAAGTCGGAGCGACTTGTGTCGCTCCTATTAGAACGGGTCCTGTACTACTCAATGGACCGCGACCGACCGCGACTTGTCAGGCTGACAAGTCGCCTGACAAGTCGCGGTAGTGTGAATGGAGACTAAAGCGGAGTTCCGGCCACAAAGTTTTTTTTTCAATATAAATACCCCCGGGACAGTCAGGGCTAGTACATTCCATAATGGATAGACTCTGAACTGTCCCGGGTCACACTTAAATTTTAGAAGAAATAGTTACCTTGAAAATTTCTTCTCCAGCGCTGAAATCTCAGATGTGGGCAGCTGAAGCCAGCGCGTCCTCTTCTGCGTCCTCTTCTCCCAGAATGCCCCACTCGTCACTTCCAGGGCAGGCGTGTCATCCCTCCACAGCTTCTGGGCATGCCCAGAAGCTGTTCAGCAGGGAATGAGGCACCCGCACCGGAAATGTGACGAGCGGGGCCGGTGCAGGCGCATTGATTCCTGGGAGCGATGACGTTCAGCTCCCAGGAATCAATGCAAAGATGAAGTGACGCGCGGGCCGCGACCGCAGAGGGAGGAAGTGGAAGAAAGGTGAGTATATTTTTCTTCAATAACAAGGTAAGTAAACAAAAAAAAAAATCATAACTATCCTTTCTTTTGCAGGTGACCAAAAAAAGCAAGCGGATGGCCCACAATCGATTATGTTGATTTTGTGGCCGGAACTCTGCTTTAGTCCTAACCCCCTGACGTGCCACTTTTGGCATGTCATTTTTTTGGGGGGGGGGGGGGGGGAGCGGGTACCTAGTTTTGACAGGTACCCGCTCCCACTTCTGCTCGGAGCACCCTGAGCGGAAGTTCTTCTCTCCCCCTCCCTCCCTGCAATCTTCTGGGACATGTCAGAGGTCCCAGAAGATTGCCGGCCAATCAAGACGCGCAGCGCAACTCACATATGCGCAGTGCTTTCCCGGCTGTGAAGCCGCAAGCTGTCACAGCCAGGTGCCCACACCAGTGATGCCGGCGCCGCCGAGACCAGAGGGAGAGGATCGAGGCTTCGGGCGGCCGCATCGCTCGACCGTGGGACAGGTAAGTGCGTGTTTATTAAAAGTCAGCAGCTACACTTTTTGTAGCTGCTGACTTTTAATAAACACAAAAAAGGCTGGAACTCCGGTTTAAAGTCGTTCTAAAGCCTAACATTATTTACCTTTAACCACCGCCCCACGCACATTTACTGCGGCAGGGCGACTTGGCTACGCATAATCACATATATCTATGTGACTATGCGCACGCGGTCTCAGCAGGGCGTGCCGCTGAAGCTGCGCTCCTGCTGTTATTAGACACATCGAGAGCCAGACCCTGGGAGGAGCGGGCTCGATCGCCGCCGGCCTCCTGCGATCTTCAGATAAACTGACAGGAGAGCCGCCTGCCTATGTAAACGAAGCAGGCGGCTCTCCTGTCAGATTGAACAATATACAGTGCCTTGCGAAAGTATTCGGCCCCCTTGAACTTTGCGACCTTCTGCCACATTTCAGGCTTCAAACATAAAGATATAAAACTGTAATTTTTTGTGAAGAATCAACAACAAGTGGGACACAATCATGAAGTGGAACTAAATTTATTGGGTATTTCAAACTTTGTTAACAAATAAAAAAACAGAAAAATTGGGCATGCAAAATTATTCAGCCCCCTTAAGTTAATATTTTGTAGCGCCACCTATTGCTGCGATTACAGCTGTAAGTCGCTTGGGGTATGTCTCTATCAGTTTTGCACATCGAGAGACTGAATTTTTTGCCCATTCCTCCTTGCAAAACAGCTCGAGCTCAGTGAGGTTGGATGGAGAGCGTTTGTTAACAGCAGTTTTCAGTTCTTTCCACAGATTCTCAATTGGATTCAGGTCTGGACTTTGACTTGGCCATTCTAACACCTGGATATGTTTATTTGTGAACCATTCCATTGTAGATTTTGCTTTATATTTTGGATCATTGTCTTGTTGGAAGACAAATCTCCGTCCCAGTCTCAGGTCTTTTGCAGACTCCATCAGGTTTTCTTCCAGAATGGTCCTGTATTTGGCTCCATCCATCTTCCCATCAATTTTAACCATCTTCCCTGTCCCTGCTGAAGAAAAGCAGGCCCAAACCATGATGCTGCCACCACCATGTTTGACAGTGGGGATGGTGTGTTCAGGGTGATGAGCTGTGTTGCTTTTACGCCAAACATAATGTTTTGCATTGTTGCCAAAAAGTTCGATTTTGGTTTCATCTGACCAGAGCACCTTCTTCCACATGTTTGGTGTCTCCCAGGTGGCTTGTGGCAAACTTTAAACGACACTTTTTATGGATATCTTTAAGAAATGGCTTTCTTTTTGCCACTCTTCCATAAAGGCCAGATTTGTGCAGTATACGACTGATTGTTGTCCTATGGACAGAGTCTCCCACCTCAGCTGTAGATCTCTGCAGTTCATCCAGAGTGATCATGGGCCTCTTGGCTGCATCTCTGATCAGTCTTCTCCTTGTATGAGCTGAAAGTTTAGAGGGACGGCCAGGTCTTCGTAGATTTGCAGTGGTCTGATACTCCTTCCATTTCAATATTATCGCTTGCACAGTGCTCCTTGGGATGTTTAAAGCTTGGGAAATCTTTTTGTATCCAAATCCGGCTTTAAACTTCTCCACAACAGTATCTCGGACCTGCCTGGTGTGTTCCTTGTTCTTCATGATGCTCTCTGCGCTTTAAACGGACCTCTGAGACTATCATAGTGCAGGTGCATTTATACGGAGACTTGATTACACACAGGTGGATTCTATTTATCATCATTAGTCATTTAGGTCAACATTGGATCATTCAGAGATCCTCACTGAACTTCTGGAGAGAGTTTGCTGCACTGAAAGTAAAGGGGCTGAATAATTTTGTACGGCCAATTTTTCAGTTTTTTATTTAACAAAGTTTGAAATATCCAATAAATTTCGTTCCACTTCATGATTGTGTCCCACTTGTTGTTGATTCTTCACAAAAAATTACAGTTTTATATCTTTATGTTTGAAGCCTGAAATGTGGCAAAAGGTCGCAAAGTTCAAGGGTTGCCGAATACTTTCACAAGGCACTGTAAATGGCTTCAGCCAAACACTAACCATGAGTGAAAGAGAAGTTTTTGTGTTATTCATATTCTTGGAAAAATGGCCAAGAAATCATAAATTCTGCCAGGGTGTGTAAACTTATTAGTACAACTGTACACATGGGCCGAATGTGGGTTGTTTGTTTATTTTTGAACCAGCCATTGTCTCCTTACATGCGGCCGGTCTGTATGGGGGTTAAGCACATCTAGTTGACCAGATCAGATACATTTGCCAAGATAAAGGGAAGCTTTGTTTTCCACCACCCCCCTTTGTTTTATTTTCAGCTCCTGTCTCTGTAATTAGGGAGCCCCTAAGGCAGGGCTGGACACACTCCACAATCTATTATCATTGTAAATATATGTCACATGGATAATTAAAGGGGCCCTGTATTCTTTTTAATCTGTTTTAACAAACCTTTAGAAGAGATCAGCTTGAGGTGAATTTTATCAATGTGTTAATTGCTTAAAATCCTTGTAAGGCCACATCCTGGAATACAGGACAGTTTTAGGCCCTAGGAAGTGGCTATTACAATCCACAATCCTCAGAGATAAGTATTGGGCAATTTCTCATTTGGGGAGACCCCCTCCCATTCATTTCCTGTCTATGACACAACAGGAAGTAAGAAATCACCCTAATGTCTCCTACACACAGATAATCGTATGAAAAAAATTGCTTTCACATTGATGGCACAATAATCTGATTTGTTAGTACACACAACAGCCGATCACGACATTTCATCCAACAAAATCTGAAGGGACAAACGCGAAAACTTTAGTCGTACGATAGCCTAGTGAACAAACATAGTTTAACCACTTTGCGACCAGTCACTGTGCCTCTACTGCGGCACAGTGGCTCGTTCCCGTCCAGCGATGTAGACCTACGTCGCTGGACTCCTCCACTTGTGGGAGCAGTCACAGCGGGAGTCGGGCCAGGGGAGGAGCGGCGGTGATCACCGCCGCTCTTCCCCGATCGTCGGGTAATTGAGTGTGGAGATCCGCCCGCTTGTGTAAACAAAGCGGGCGGATCTCCTAAGTTACAGACAGTGACAGATTGCAGGGTTCAGCATACTGGATCTGTCCTTGTGTCACTCAGTCACCTCCCCCCACACACGTCAGTAAGCACCAGGCATACATTAACCCCTCCCTCTCCAATAAAATTAAGCCCTTCCCTGCCAGTGTCATTTTTACAGTAACAGTGCATATTTATAGCACTGATTACTGCAGTAATGTCACTGGTACCCCCAAAAGTGTCAAAAATGTCAGTCAAGGGTCCGATCTGTCCGCCGCAATGTCGCAGTCCCGCAAAAAAAATCGCAGATCGCCGCCATTACTCGTTAAAAAAAAAAAAAAAAACACCAAAAATAACAAATCTTTCCCTTATTAAACGCAATAACTTTTGCGCAAACCAATCAAAATACGCTTATTGTGATTTTTTTTTTTTTACCAAACATAGGTAGCAGAAAACAAATTGGCCAAAAATTTAAAAAAAAATTAGATTTTTACATTTTTTTGGGGGGAATTTCATATAAAAAAAAATTTAAAAATATTGTTATTTTTTCAAAATTTACGCTCTTTTTTTGTTTATAGCACAAAAAGTAAAAATCGCACAGGTGATCAAATACCACCAAAAGAAAGCTCTGTTTGTGGGAAAAAAAGGACGTAAATTTCGTTTGGGTACAGCGTTGCACGACCGCGCAATTGTCCGTTAAATTCGCACAGTGCCAAATCGCAAAAAGTAGCCTGGACGTAAGACAGCAAAATCCTCCGGTGGTAAAGTGGTTAATCGGTACAGTATGCGTTCGCTAAAAAATTGATAGACAAAGACCACGCATGATCAGAAACACGAAAATAACCTGGAAAAAGCCTGGCTGCCATTGTTTTTGTTTTGCATTATCCGATACGTAGCTACGCAATCGGGGAGCTTTTCCAGAATGGTACGAAAAAAAATCAGACGTTTTTAGCACGCATTTTTAAATTCGATATTACTATCATGCAACAAAATGCGAACGATAAGTCGTCCGATTATATGATCGTGTGCACGCTGCATGAAGGGTTTACCAAAAACTGCCTATGCAGGTAAAGCCTGCATGGATCGAAATTCGGCCAGTTCAGCAGCAGCCTGCTGAGATTTCGTCCATGTATGGGTAGGCCGATTGTGCCCAAGTCTATCCATCCATCGACTTGGGTACAACCGGCCTGGAGAGGTGAGAGTAAGATACCATCCTTACAATCTGTCTCTCTTTGCAAACCTCATGCTGCTCATCTGTTCTCCTACACCTTATCTGCAATGGAGTCTCTGGCAATTAACCCTCTCCTAGGATGCTAGGGGAGGACTCTGGGACTCTGCTTCATTTAACCACTTCTGGACCGGAAGGATTTGCCCCTTAAGGACCAGGCCATATTTTGCGATTTGGCACTGCGTTACTTTAACTGACAATTTTGCGGTCATGTGACGCTGTACCCAAATAAAATTGACATCCTTTTTTTCCCACAAATAGAGCTTTCTTTTGGTGGTATTTGTTCACCTGTGCTATTTTTTTTTTTTTTTGGCGATATAAACAAAAGAGCGACAATTCTGGGAAAAAAATTTTTTTCACATTTTGCTATATAACATTTCCAAAAAAATAAAATGTAAAAAATCTAAATTTAACATTTTAGGCCAATTTGTTTTCCGCTACATATTTTTGGTTAAAAAAAATTGCAATAAGCGTATTTTGATTGGTTTGCACTAACGTTATTGCGTTTACTAACTACGGGAAAGAGTTATGTCATTTTTATTGTGTGTTTCTATGTTTTTGCGGGACTGCGACATTGCGGCGGACAGATCGGACCCCTAACTGACATTTTTGACACTTTTGGGGGGGCCAGTGACATTACTACAGTAATCAATGCTAAAAATATACATTGCTATTGTAATAATGACACTGGCAGGGAAGGGGTTAACACTGGGTACAGATTTTCCTGTACCATGCCCGCAGCGCTGCATCTCCTGTGCCATGCCTGAACCATCTCCTGTACCATCTGTGCCATGCCTGAACCATCTCCTGTACCATCTGTGCCATGCCTGAACCATCTCCTGTACCATCTGTGCCATGCCTGTACCATCTGTGCCATGCCTGAACCATCTTCTGTACCATCTGTGCCATGCCTGAACCATCTCCTGTACCATCTGTGCCATGCCTGTACCATCTGTGCCATGCCTGAACCATCTCCTGTACCATCTGTGCCATGCCTGAACCATCTCCTGTACCATCTGTGCCATGCCTGAACCATCTCCTGTACCATCTGTGCCATGCCTGTACCATCTGTGCCATGCCTGAACCATCTCCTCTACCATCTGTGCCATGCCTGAACCATCTTCTGTACCATGCCCACAGCCCTGCATCTCCTGTACCATATCCGCAGCCCCTGCACCATGCCAGCAGCCCCTGGTTTGGGTCTCATGGTGGTCCAGTTGGGTCCAGTAGCTGCTGCATTTCCCACCCTAGGCTTATACTCAAGTCAATACATTTTCCCAGTTTTTTTGTGGTAAAATTAGGTGCCTCGGCTTATATTCAGGTCAGCTTATACTCGAGTATATATGGCATATCATTTTTCGAAATGTTGAAACTGAACGATATTTTTTCTATGATTATTATTATACAGGATTTATATAGCGCCAACAGTTTGCGCAGCGCTTTACAATATGAGGGAAGGCAATACTGTACAATTACAATTCAATACAGAAGGAATTGGAGGGCCCTGCTTGTTAGAGCTTACAATCATATTGCAAATGTCAATATTTTAACTTTTGGCTAAAAAAAAGCAATTTATTATACATCCCATGATTTAACTTTGCTTTTGCAGCTGCCTCCTGGTACAAAGTTTTGCTATCCTGACTTTTTTAGCCTTTATTCCTATGACTTATCCCATCTTTGTTTATCCATTTGTAACCTATTGAGACGTCAATGCACAGACATGCGGCTGACGCCTAGATCTAGTCACCGGGTCCACCTGTATTCCCTCCCTGTCTATCTATGATACAATTCATGGTGTTAGGAAAATCCTCAGCTTCCTGGTTGAGTCACAGTCCTGGGTAACCGGCTTCTGGGCTGTTTCCTGTAAGGTGAGCCGGCTTATCTGATTTCACCTGCTTGGCTGGTAATTCATGTGTTGTAATTACCAGCTGTGTGTCTGTTGTTTGCATTAAAGGAAGAATCGGGGATCTGTTGTCCCTTCACAATAGAGGTAACATTTACACAGGCCGAGCCAATCCCCGCACTATTCATATAACAACAGGTTCCACATTGAATAAGAAAGTCAGTTTCTTATTGTCTAGCGATTGACAGAAATGGGTGAAAAGTGATACTCAAATAATTTACAGTGCCATAAAAGTATTATAATTATTCACAAAATACATGTGTGCTTAAAGCCTTGAATAAATCTTAAATCAGTCTGTGAAAAGACGTGTAGCACTGCACCCGTAAGGACTGCCAGACTTCACACCTGCGGGTCCCCCTGAGTTACCAACAGCAACCTTGACATGACAGTTTCTCTCTTTTTTTCCTCCTTGGCTCGCTCCAATTACTTGTCTAGGGGTATTTGATTGTGTTGTGTTTTATTATAAATTAGGAATAGGAGAAGGAAATAGTGGGATACTCTGAATTAAAGCGGAGATCCACCCAAAAGTGGAACTTCTGCTCTTTTGCTTCCCCCCTCCCCCTTCGGTGCCACATTTTGGCACCTTTCAGGGGGAGGGTGGAACGGGTACCTGTTTTTGACAGGTACCCTTTCTCACTTCCAAGAGACGGCGCCTCGGCACCGTCTCTTGGAAGTTTGGCCCCCTCCTCCTTTTCCCCACCGCCGGGCCAATCCGAATGCCCAGCATGCTTCGCGCATGCGCAGTAGGGACCTGCCTGTGAAGCCGCAAGGCTTCACTGCCAGGTTCCCTTACTGGCAATGGTGGCGGCGGCAGCACCCGGCAGCCGATGGAAACATCGGCTGCAGTGCTGACATCGCTGGACTCCAGGACAGGTAAGTGTCCTAATATTAAAAATCAGCACCTACAGTATGTATAGCTGCTTACTTTTAGTTTTTTCAGGGGGAGGCTGGAAACACACTTTAACTATGCACAATGTTGGAGGACTTCTATCTTCATGTACAGCCAGGCTGTTGATTCACCCTGCCACTAAAGGTGAATTAGAATTAAGTCTCTTTCCTAAGACGACTTGGTGAACTATTGATTATCTTCAGGACACTCTCCTCAGCATCCTCTCTCTCTCTTTACTGCTGTCACCCATCCTCTGACTATCCTACACGTGGGATGGCCTCCCTCAGGTCACACCCCTTGACACAATCCCCTGTACTCAGGATACTGTTTTTCCAGGGTCTCCAGCGTCTCCCCTTCAGTCACCTCTCCTGGACCGAATAGAAAAAATAGTGCAGCGCTAATATTCAAACATGAACAAATACAAACATAATGAGATAAAATTGAGAAAAAAAGATGAGTCCATGCAATGCCCGTGAAGTAAGGGTGAGGAAAGGGGTCCTGAATATAACAGTTGGTGCTCTTAGTGCACTGATATCCACCACCTTCTAAGTTGGCCTCTCACCTTAAAAACACTTGGATTAAGCATGTAATTCCTCTCTCAGAATGACTCCTCGATAATACATCCTCGATAATACATAATAGCATATCAGGGAAGCCCCAATCAGAGAACGCTGTAAGCCTGTGACCACTTCCTGGATCAGCTCAACTCAATCACATGTAATGGGGAAACATAAAGGGCAGACCCATAGTGTAATACTGTTAACTTCTTTATTGAAATAGCATAAAAGACAGCCTCTTACTTTTATGTGGATAAAAGCCAGCGATAAAATGACAGATGATCTTGTCTTGGAGAGTCCTGCTCGGACCTCACCAGACTCCAGATGGCAGCGGGTGACGTCGGTAGCTCCACCTTCCCCCCGTACGCGTGGCGTCTCCCAATGGGCGGAGACTTCTTCAGCGGTTTAACCTCTCCTGGACCTTTGGGTTCAGCTCTTCTCATCCATTCCTCCGGCCCTCAGGACGACCTCCTGCGACCATCTGCCACTTCTACAGAGGAGGAGACAGCCGCCCCCCTCCCTCCAGGACTCTGCTCACCAGCCAAATACCCTGCAGCACATGTGCTCCTGGCTTTTATACAGTATCCCAGAATGCACTGAGGCGACCTGCCCCTGCCAATCACCAGGACTGTATCAAAGCCTGCAGATTCATTCGTCAGGTTTCCTCCCACTCTCCAACATGCCTCCCTATTGGACCAGTGTGAAACACTCTCTAGACTGAATGAATCACATACTGAGCAGACCTCACTAACAGATCCTGCTCTCTGGTAAGCAAAGAGCAATATAGATTTGCCTGCAGCCCCTCTGGGAAGCAGACAGAGCCAAAAACTATACTCTCTCACTATCACCTACCTAGGAGGGTGCTACAGACGTGAAGGTCTTTTAAAAAAAGAAACTATGAATGTGGTTTGTGAACATCCACCACCACCACCACAGGGACCTATAGACAGGCTCTCACCTTCTGATACCACCCAAAAAGGATTTGCTTCCTCTCTCTCAAAACCAGTTACCCGCTCCCACTTCTGGGTAAGATCGCCACAATCTACGCACTTTCCGGCCCCTCTTCCTTTCCCCCCGCTGTCTTCTGGGAGACACGCAGGTCCCAGAAGACAGCAGGACCATTCCGAAAGTGCAGCGCGACTCGCACATACATGCGCAGTAGGAAACATGCTGTGGAGCAGCAAGGCTTCACTTCCTGTTTCCCTTAGTGAAGATGCCGTTGCCTGCACCCAGAGCTAATGGACAGATAGGCTTTGGGTGTCAACAACGCAGGATTCCTTGGCAGGTAAGTGTCCTTATGTTAAAAGTCACCAGCTACAGTATTTGTAGCTGCTGACTTTTAATTTTTTATTTATTACCCAAGGCTGGAACTCTGCTGTGGAACTAAACCCTCCTATGCTTCTCAGCCAAGGAAGCTGCCATCTTGGCTTTTGTTTGATCTGCAACTGCCATGGTGCTGCCTATGTGATCAGTTATGACACCAGTCATTTGATGGTTTGCAAGTTTGGCCGGGGGCACAAGCAAATGTGACAGTTAGCATTCCCAGCATGCCGGAAATGTAACTGTTTTTTGGAAACTGCTAAATCGATGGGTTTGGTTTCTAAACCTTTAACCACAATTGTTCCTTTTCTCCTAATTGGTCAGCTCCAGGATGACGTATCTAACCATAAAAAAAGGAGAAAAAGGATACAAAAGACAAACAAAAGCGCTTCCCATATAAAACGAACAATCCCTTTATTGATGTTAAAACTACGCTTTCAATAAAGACAGTGACAAATGGCAGGATTGCTGCCATTGAGTGGGATGCCGCCTATGGCTTCCAACAGGGTCCGGCTGACAGCCCTACGCGTTACGTCAGTAATGACTCAAACTCTATTCCTTAGGCTCCGTTCACATGTAGGCGTTTTGGGGCGTTTTTGGGGCGTTTTTCTGCTCTAGGATCAGCTCTCAAAACGCCCAACAAGACAAATCCTATTCATTTCAATGGCCCCTGTTCACATCTGAGCGTTTTGAAGCTGTATACAAAACGCCCAACGCTCAAAAAAGTACATGAGCTTCTTTTTGGGCAGATTACAGGCGTTTTCCATTGATCTCTATTCAATCTAAAATCGCGGTAAAAATCGCGGTAAAATCGCCGCAAAAATCGCGGTAAAATCGCGGTAAAAAACGCGCGAAAAACGCTACGCTCAGGTGTGAATGTAGCCTAACATCAGTCTTTTTCAACCAAGGTGTTGACAAAGCAAACAAAGTTTTTAAATTTATTAATAGTTTATAAAATAGAAGTGAAGAGAAAAAATATTTAGCAGGAAAATAACTAAATGGAAGAGAATAACGTTTTTTAATTCTGATTAGAGTAAATTAAGGGTTAAAGGCAAAACAATTTTTTATGTTTAGACAGAGTTCAAAGGGAATAGAATGCCTGTCAGTTTTTATTTCTGTCTGTGTTAGGGAGAGTCACTCACGCTATTTGTCATGGTTACCATTATCGATGAAAGCGAAAGTAAAAAAAAAAAAAAAATCCCAAATTTTGGGTTGTCCCCAGCAATGTAATAGAGGGGAAATCTTCCAATGGGGACACTAGTTTGCAAGGGTTTCCTCCTCACTTCTGATTTGGCTGTGGGACTGGAAGTGAAGGAAATTCTCTGCAATGGGACACAGATTTTTTTTTCCGCCATCTAACGGGTTATAACCCTCACTTGCGCTATCCAAAATGGGCAAAAAAAGCTTTTGCCTATAGTTCTACTTTTAATAAAAAAACTTTTAAACTGACTTTATCTGCAGATTAAAGTTCATCCCTTTCACCAGTAGATGAATAAACAGATATAAAAATAAACAGTGTTCCATTTTATCTTTCTGTTTCAACAGCTAGGCAATGTTGTTGATAAACATTGCATGGCCCTAAGTTCCGGTTCACACTAATACGACTTGTCAGGCGACTTGGTCAGCCTGACAAGTCGCGGTCCTCATGCTCCCACTGTGTAGTACAGGACCGGTTCTAATAGGAGTGACACAAGTCGCTCCGACTTAGAAAAAGGGTCCTGTACTACTTCGGGGCGACCTGGAGGCGACTTGCATTGACATAGATTTTATGAAGTCCGTGCAAGTCGCGCCGAAGTCGCGCTGCACACGACTTCACAGGTCGCCCCCTAAGTCGGAGCGACCTAGTGTGAACCGGCACTTACTCAGCTGGTCCAATCAGGTCCGCCTATCAGTTTTCGGATTGGTCAATTCACCCCTATAGACAGGCGGGTGCAAATGAACTTGTGCCTGTTTACACCCACCTACCTCTGGGTCTGACCCGGTCCGCTGAAAGAAAATGGAAGGGGATCTGTCGTCCTCTGATTAGGCAGATTGGAGGGTAGTCAGGTGTAAATGGGCGGGAGGAGTTTGTTTATTCCTAGCCGCCCATAGAGCAGAGTGGGCTGTGTCCGTGTCCACTCCGCAGAAGCTGAGCAGACATAGATGTGTCATCTTCCTGCTTCGGTCAGCAGGGAGGGGACCTCTTAGCTGTCTCTCCCCCCCCCCCCCCCGCTAATCGGAATGGGATCCGACCCGTGTGTAAGGGGCCTAAGACTACACAAAGTCACTCTACATTCATAACTTTAAAACCTGTACTTATTGAAATGGTTCTGTAATTCCCATTTTAAGTGT
Organism: Pelophylax lessonae; assembly: GCF_965119305.1. Lineage (NCBI taxonomy): Eukaryota > Metazoa > Chordata > Amphibia > Anura > Ranidae > Pelophylax > Pelophylax lessonae. The sequence continues at coordinate 12,166,232 of NC_138777.1, read as the reverse complement.
TTCTTTTCTTCCAACTCAGACAGGGACACCTACAGACCGTCATTTTACTGATAAAGTACGGAGCTGACCCCAGTCTGATCGATGGCGAAGGCTACAGCTCCATTCACCTGGCCGTCCTTTTCCAGCATATACCCATCATCGCCTACCTGATTGCAAGGGGGCTGGTATGTATCCAGGACTAGGACGCATTTCTGTCATTGTCCTTTCACTTAAATACAGAAGAGAAGAATGTGTTGGTGTCGGAAAATGCTGAATTTTTATATCCTTAAATTGATATAAAATAAACTGTTATCACTTGTTACAGTGCATTCCACGTTTATAGGCCACATACACAATGTATTGTCTGTGACCCCCCCCCCCCCACATACACACTGTATTGTCTGTGACCCCCCCCCCCCCCCCACATGCACACTGTATTGTCTGTGACCCCCCCCCCCACATACACACTGTATTGTCTGTGACCCCCCCCCCACATACACACTGTATTGTCTGTGACCCCCCCCCCCTCCACATACACACTGTATTGTCTGTGACCCCCCCCCCCCACATACACACTGTATTGTCTGTGACCCCCCCCCCCCACATACACACTGTATTGTCTGTGACCCCGCCCCCCCCCACATACACACTGTATTGTCTGTGACCCCGCCCCCCCCCCCACATACACACTGTATTGTCTGTGACCCCCCCCCCCCACACACATACACACTGTATTGTCTGTGACCCCCCCCCCCCCACACATACACACTGTATTGTCTGTGACCCCCCCCCCCCCCCACATACACACTGTTTTGTCTGTGACCCCCCCCCTTTTTTCTTACAGGAGTTTAGCAGCAGAAAAACGCGGTAAAAAGACACATTTTTTTCATGCTCACTTATGCTCCTTAACCACTTCTGGACCGGAAGATTTTGCCCCTTCATGACCAGGTCATATTTTGCAATTCGGCACTGCGTTATTTTAACGTACAATTGCGCGGTCGTGCGACGCTGTACCCAAATAAAATTGATTTCCTTTTTTTCCCACAAATAGAGCTTTCTTTTGGTGGTATTTGATCACCTCTGCGATTTTTTTTTTTTTTTTTTTTTTTTTTTTTTTTTTTTTTTTATTTATTTTTTTTAACACTATAAACACAAAAAAAGCGACAATTCTGAAAAAAAAACAATATTTTTCACATTCTGCTATATAACATTCTCAAAAAAAAATTTTTTTTAACATTTTACGCCAATTTGTTTTCTGCTACATATTTTTGGTAAAAGAAAAATCGCAATAAGCGTATTTTTATTGGTTTGCACAAAAGTTATCGCGTCTACTAACTACGGGAAAGATTTATGTCATTTTTATTTTTTTACTAGTAATGGCAGCGATCTGCAATTTTTAGCAGCACTGCGACATTGCGGCGGACAGATCGGACCCCCTAACTGACATTTTTGACACTTTTGGGGGGATCAGTGACATTACTACAATAATCAGTGCAAAACATATGCACTGTTACTGTAATAATGACACTGGCAGGGAAGGGGTTAACATTGTGGGTGATCAAGGGGTTAAATTTAAGCCTAGGGGAGTGATTCTAACTGTGGGGGGGCGTGGCTTGTGAAATGATCATAGAGACATGTGATCCTTTATAGAAGGATCACAGGGGCTCTGTGATCATTCCTGAGAGAAGGGTCAGATGTGTTTACAACAGCAGACCATTCTCCTCTCTCAGCGGGGAGCGATCGCGGTTGTCAGGCAGCAATCGGAGCCACCTGCCCCATGCATCGGAGTCCCCGCTGCCTAGCTGCAGGCGCATGACAGACGTAGGTCTACGTCATTTCGCGCAGGAGAGCCGCACTGCCACAGTAAATTGGCGGCGGGCGGTCGGGAACCGGTTAACCGCTTGCTGACTGCCAGCAGTACATATACTGCAGCAGGTCGGCTCTGTCTCGCAAAACAACATACCTGTACGTCGCTTCACGAGGCCGTGAGTGGGGGCAAGTGACGATTCGCCACAGGGAAAGCGGATCTGCGGGTCCGGCGGCCGCGATTGCCGCCGGGAACCCGTGATCACTCCCAGAATGACGGTCTGCTGTTGTAAACACAGCAGACCGCTGTTCTGTCAGCAAAGAACACGGTGCTCCTGTGTTCCTACTATTTAGGAACACAGGTCTCTGTGTTCATGCAGCAAGCCCATCCCCCACATGGTTAAAAAGCACCCCTTAATTGGGGTACACACTATAAGAAAATCGGGCGAACGATTGTCATATTTTCCTTGTTGTTTCACAGCAAATCGGAACCGATGAACGAAAATTCTTAAGAAAATTCAGGCTTATTTTTGGATCTTTATTGTTTCTGATCATGCGCAGTCTTTCTTTTCTAAATTTTTTTTATGTACAAAAATCGTACTAAAACGGTACACATTATGCGAAAATTGTTCGGTTTTTTTCCCCGTACCAGAAAAATTTTGGAGTTTGTCCCTTTCAGAAAGTTCGTACGAAAATTCTGAATCGTCTGTAGAAAGTTCTGTACACACTATACGAAAATCGTACCAAAATTCTTTGGACGAAAATGTTCGCCCAGTTTTTATATAATGTGTACGAGCCTTTAGGGAACAACTTAACCCTTTGATGGCCCCTGATGTTAAACCCTTCCGTGCCAGAGTCATTAGTACAGTGACAGTGCATTTTTTATTATCACTGTATTAATGGCACTGGTGCCCTAAAAGTATCCATAGCGTAAGTTAAGCCCTGTACACACGCACAGATTGTTGGCCAACTGATCGGCCTACTTTTGTCCAGTGTTGTTTGTTGGTTGAAATGTGCTCTAGACTTGCACTGGACTTTTGTTGGCCAACAAAAACCAACTTCAGAAGTGATTTCATGTGATGGTTGAGCATGCCCAGTCTTGCTTTGTCTGCCGAAATCTGTACTGACTGAGGAACAATTCGGCCGTTCTTTGTTGGCCAACAAAAATTTTATAGCATGCACACCAGATTTTTTCGGCCGAAAATTCGCAGTTGGTTGTCGGAAGCATCATACTAACAAGCCTACAATCAGCAGATCGGACGTTGGCCAACAATTTACGGCGAACAATCTGTGCGTGTGTACGGGGCTTTAGTGTCTGATTTGTCCGCCGCAATGTCACAGTCCCGCTAAAAATCGCTGATCGCCACCAGTACTAGTAAATAGAAAAAACATAAAATTCCATAAAACTATCCCAGTTTGTAGACGCGATAACTTTTTTGCACAAACCAATCAATATACACTAATGGCACTTTTCCACTGCAAGTACCGGCTCGTACCAGGTCGGCTCTACTCGGCCCTGCTTGGCCTGGTTTGCTTTTCCACTGCTGGTACTGCATGGTACGGTGTCGGAACGGTTCGGTACGGTACGGTATAGGTTTGCTTTTCCACTAAAGTAGTACTAAGTTAAGTGGGTGGGATAACAACGGGGTGGGTGGGATTCTCTGACCAATCAGTGGCTAGTAGTGACTGCATGCAAAGGATTGTGGGATATGGTACCAGTTTGGTACCTGTTGGAACCACAATCGAGTAGGTACTGTTTTTCAGGGCCGTACCGTTCGGTTCCATGCAGTGGAAAAGTAAACCTATACCGTACCGTACCGAACCGTTCCGACCCTATACCATGCGGTACCAGCAGTGGAAAAGCACAAAAGCAGGCCGAACCGGTACGGTTCCATGCAGTGGAAAAGCGCCATTATTGGGGTTATTTTTTACCAAAAATATGTAGCAGAATACATATTGATTAAATGACAAAAATGAAATGAAAAAAATAAAAAAATGTTATTGGGTATGTTTTTAGCATAAAGTAAATATAGTATATAAAAAATATTGTGGTTTTTTTTTTTTTTTTTTTCCGGGTTTTTTTGTTTATAGCGCAAAATCTAAAAACCGCAGGGGTGATCAAATACCACCAAAAGAAAGCTCTATTTGTGGGGAAAAAAGGACATCAATTTCATTTGGGTACAGCGTTGCATGATGGTGCAATTGTCAGTTAAAATAACGCAGTGCCGAATCGCAAAAATGTCCTGGTCATAAAGGGGGGGGGGGGTAAACCTTCCAGGGCTGAAGTGGTTAATTTTACAATTTCATTAGTGTGTTGATCAGGGAGCAGGGATGAACAAGGGAAGGAAAATCTAAAAACTTCTGCTTTAACAGGGACTAAAGTGGGGTACACACTAGCAGAAAATCTGCCGAAAATTTGTATGGTTTCCGGCTAGTGTGTACACAACTTTCAGCAGCCGATGCCGACATTTTCAATGAAAAAAAATGGAGGGACAAACACCAAAATTTTTATCGTCCGTCCCCAGACGACCAATTTTCGTTTTAATGTGTATGCAGTACGTCCGTGAAAAATCCGATGCGAAAGACCACGCATGCTCTGAAGTTGCTGACGACCCCGGGAGTCTAGGAACAAATGTGCCAAAAAAAAGAAAAAGCAGACGAGAAATTTTGTGAATATTTATGCACTGTCAACTAAAAACGGTTATGACCGCTGAGCATGAGAGAGAAAAATCGGAGGATATTTCGTCCGATTTTCGTCAAGTGTGTACGGGCCTAAACCCCCCCCCCCCCCCCCAACATTTCTAGATGGGGTAACCTCACTGACCAATAGAAATGTACAGAAGACAAGAGGGGACAGCCAAACTTCAACACCAGGAAGTAAAAAAAGCATTGCTCTTCCTTTGGTTGTAATGGCGCTTGTAGGTGTTATTTTTATTTTTTTTAAAGGCAAACTGTAGATGTTACTGATACTTTAGGTGCCTGTGTTCTAAAATTTCCTCGGACCCATGAAAAAATCGGACCTCGTCACTTCGGTGGTCCTACGTCATGTAACAGCTGATGGAGTCTCAAGTGCGCGTGCGCATGCGCACAAGACATTATCTTGGTTTGGTAAAATTATAACACATAGCGGGCAGTTGACTGAGAGGAGGCGGGGCTGAGGTGGGACGGAAGACACCGCCACGTCATCTGCAGAGCTGAATAGAGGAATCGGGACAGAGGCGCGGCCGTGTAATACATGCAAGGGCTAAGCCCCTGTTCACACTGGGGCGACGCTACTTCGCACCGCGACCTCCGAGGTCGCGGTGCGAGCAGCGCGCCGCGACCTCGGAGTGGCCGCCACGGACTTCATAACATTGAAGTCTATGGCGGTCGCCTCCTGGTCGCCCCAAAGAAGCTCCGGACCCTTTTTCTGAGTCGGAGCGACTTGTGTCGCTCCTATCAGAACGGGTCCGCAGCTTCCCTATGGGAGGCGACCTGCGGCGACCTGTGAGGCGACCAGGTCGCCTCACATGTCGCCCCAGTGTGAACGGGGGCTTAAGCGACTCCTTCTGTTTTATTATCTTTAGTAATTATCGTATTATTTATCCTTAGGATTTAATAACATTTAGTATTTCTATAATACAAAATAAGAAATACTAAATGTAATGAAATCCTAAGGATAAATAATACGATAATTACTAAAGATAATAAAACAGAAGGAGTCGCTTATCCTTAGGATTTAATAACATTTAGTATTTCTATAATACAAAATAAGAAATACTAAATGTAATGAAATCCTAAGGATAAATAATACGATAATTACTAAAGATAATAAAACAGAAGGAGTCGCTTAAGCCCTTGCATGTATTACACGGCCGCGCCTCTGTCCCGCCTCCTCTATTCAGCTCTGCAGATGTGCCTCCGTCCCTGTAATGTTTCAGTGAAGCGGCGGTGTCCTCCGTCGCACCTCAGCCCCGCCTCATCTCAATCAGCTGTCCGCTCTCTGTTATAATTTTGGCAAAGCTCAAAAAATTTCTTCTGCGCATGCGCACGGACGACTCCATCAGCTGTTTTGTGACACTCTGTCCACCGGAAGTGACGAGGTCCGATTTTTTTTCACGGGTCCGACAAAATTTTACAACACCTGCACTGTATATGTGACAGCAGTTTCTTTATTTTACTACAGTCACAAAGTTGCTCTTTTAATAAAATATTAATCCTCAAATATGTCAAAATTGCCACTGATTTTCCTCATTGGTTATCTGATTCTTTTTGTCTCTAGAACGTTGATTCTTCTGACATGAACGGAATGACCCCACTCATGCTGTCTGCACAGAAAATTATTGGGTAATGAAAAACACATTTTATTGGCTCATATAGAGCAAGGTAAAGGTAAACTATAATGGTTTGGGTCAATTTTTTTTTTTTTTTTAACAGTTTTCTGTATGTGATGTATACACTGATCAGCTATAACATTATGACCACCCACCATCTAAGATTGAGTATGTTTCTATTCTGCCACCAAAACAGTGCTGACCCATCAAGGCACGAGCTCAACTAGGGCAACTAAACTGATTAGGGGACTGGAGGAACTTAACTATGAAGAGCGGCTGCAATCGCTCGATTTATTCTCCCTGGAGAAGAGACGCCTGAGGGGGGACATGATAGCAATTTATAAATATCTCAATGGGGATCTCAGCTTAGAAAAAAAGCTATTTAGTTGTAGGGATTGCATGAGGACAAGAGGGCATACAATGCGATTAGAGGAGAAGTGTTTTAACCTCAGGCAACGTGGGGGGTTCTTTACTGTTAGAGCTACAAAATTGTGGGTTTCTGCGGGAAGTATGGTGGCTTTCAAAAGACTCTTAGACGTACATCTCAAGGATCAGAACATTCAGGGGTATGTGAGATGATTACGGCCACACACACCTACACAGGTTGAACTGGATGGACTATTGTCTTTATTCAACCTCACCTACTATGTAACTAGACCTCTGAAGGTATGCTGTGGTATCTGGCTTCAAGCCGGCAGTAGTAAATCCCTTAACCACTTTACCACCGGAGGATTTTGCTGTCTTCCGTCCAGGCCACTTTTTGCGATTCGGCGCTGTGTGACTTTAACTGACAATTGCGCGGTCGTGCGACGCCGTACCCAAACGAAATTTACGTCCTTTTTTTCCCACAAACAGAGCTTTCTTTTGGTGGTATTTGATCACCTGTGCGATTTTTACTTTTTGCGCTATAAACAAAAAAAGAGCGTTTATTTTGAAAAAATAACAATATTTTTCACATTTTTTTATATGAAATTCCCCCCAAAAAAATGTAAAAATCAAATTTTTTTAAAATTTTTGGCCAATTTGTTTTCTGCTACCTATGTTTAGTAAAAAAAATCACAATAAGCGTATTTTGATTGGTTTGCGCAAAAGTTATTGCGTTTACTAACTAAGGGAAAGATTTTTGTCATTTTTGGTGTTTTTTTATTTAACGCGTAATGGCGGTGATCTGCGATTTTTTTTTTTTGCGGGACTGCGACATTGCGGCGGACAGATCGGACCCTTGACTGACATTTTTGACACTTTTGGGGGTACCAGTGACATTACTGCAGTAATCAGTGCTATATATATGCACTGTTACTGTAAAAATGACACTGGCAGGGAAGGGGTTAATTTTATTGGAGAGGGAGGGGTTAATGTATGCCTGGTGCTTACTGACGTGTGGGGGGGGGAGGTGACTGTGTGACAGAAGGACAGATCCAGGGTTCAGCTATGCTGAACACTCCGATCTGTCAGTCCCTGTCACTATGGAGATCCGCCCGCTGTGTTTACACACAGCGGGCGGATCTCCAGACTCGATCCCCGACGATGTGAATGTGAATGAACACAGCGGGAGCGAGCCTCCGGCGGCGCGCGAGCGCCGCCCACAAGGGGCGGAGTCCAGCGACGTAGGTCTACATCGCTGGACGGGATCGCGGCACTTTGCCGCAGTAGCCTCCATGTGAGCGGAGGTAAAGTGGTTAAAAGATATCATATAACATGTTAGGAAAGAAAGATTTTTTTTTTTTTCCCCTTGTGGTCGGACTTTAGAGGCACTCATATAAATCACCAAAGTAATTATAGAAAAAATTAAATTTTATTTAAACCAAAATTTGCCAAAAAATGAAAATATTAAAATATGCAAACAGTACAATCCATAGTATACATAGTGTAAATGTTTGTCGGCTTAGCGAAAGATACCTAATGCATTTCGAAGTCAGAGAACTTGTGTGCTTGAGTACTTGAAGTGCTCTTTAACCCTTTAATTTTATGTCTAAATGTACATACCCATGTATTGTATAATATTGAATGAACACATGCACTAATTGTAATCTATATGGTTTGATCATAGAAGTCTAGCTACAGATGTAAGATTTTACCCCCGAGGAAGAAGTTCTCTGACTTCGAAATGCATTGGGTATCTTTCGCTGTCTAAGCGGGCAAACCTTTGCACTATGTATACTATGGAATGTACTGTTTGCATATTTTAATATTTTCATTTTTTGTCAAATTTTGGTTTAAATAACATTTTTTTTCTTTAATTACTTTGGTGATTTAAATGAGTGCCTCTAAAGTCCCACTACAAGGGGAAAAAAATCTTTCTTTCCTAGAAATTAAGGGATGTGGCCCCTCTATCAGAGTCTTCGCTGAGAGCAACTTGTCTATTTCATAACATGTTATACCCATATTCAAGGTGTAACATGTTATGTAAGGACCGGTCCCTTCCCCGATCCTCTGCTCTGACAGCACCCCTCACTTGCTGTCAAGATTTAAAAAAAAAAAAAAAAACAGCCCCACCCTGCTTCGTCACCCATTCATAGTGCTCTGTGGATGGAAAACTGCAATTCCCGACAGCCTTAGTGGCTGTTGGATTGTAGTTCTCAGTGAACTACTACAGCGCTTTGAACAATGTGGTAGTTCATTGATTTTACCTGTCAGCGTGTATTGGCTTCCACGTACGAGGCACAAGCAAGCTCCCATCGACGAGCCTTGCCTCTCCACCTCCCATCGACGAGCCTTGCCTCTCCACCTCCCATCGACGAGCCTTGCCTCTCCACCTCCCATCGACGAGCCTTGCCTCTCCACCTCCCATCGACGAGCCTTGCCTCTCCACCTCCCATCGACGAGCCTTGCCTCTCCACCTCCCATCGACGAGCCTTTGCTGCCCATGACCCTGACCCTATCATGGTTTTCCTTCCTTGGAACACTTTTGGTGGGTCTTGACCACTGCAGACCAGGAACATCCCACAAAGCTGCAGTTTTGGAGTTGCTCTGACCCTGTCCTCCAGACATTATAATTTGGCCTTTGTCGAAGTTGCTCAAATCCTTACATGCCCTTTTTTTTTTTTTTTTTTCTGCTCTTAACACATCAACTTTAAGGACAACCTGTTCACTTGCTGCCTAATATATACCACCTGCTTTCAGGTGCCATTGTAATAAGATAATCAATGTTAGTCAGCGGTTATAAGGTTATAGTTGATTGGTGTATATGGGTAATTGTGTGTGTGTGTGTGTGTGTGTATCAAACAATATACTTTCTAGATCTAAAATGTATATTGGCGTGACACTCGGCCATCATTCGTTTGTATTGAAGCCAAAAATAAAAGAATAAAGATCAGACTGTACAGGCCAAACCAGGAGTCTTAAAAAAAAAAAAAAAAAAAGAAAAAACGAAAAAACAATTAATTTATTATTGTACATAATTAATTAAAAAGCAAAAAATTAATAAGAACGTTAATATATGGTGCTTGATAGATTAAAGTGATTGTAAAGTCTAATTTTTAATAAAAAAAATAATCTACTTACCTGCTCTGTTGCAGTGAATTTGCACAGAGCACCCCAGATCCTCCTCTTCTCGGGTTCCTCTTTGCAGTTCCTGGCCCCTCCCTTCAGTCGATTGGCCCCACAGCAAGCAGCTTGCTATGGGATCACCTGACCTGAGCTGCTGCTTTGTCTGTCCATTCAGACACGGGGCTACCGTTCGGCCCTGCCCCCTCTCTCTCCTGATTGGCTGGCTGGCTTACTTTGACAACCAATTGGCGCCGCTGCTGTGTCTCAGCCAATCAGGAGGGAGAGTCCCGGACGGCCGAGGGACTCGTGGACATCGCTAAACAGAGATCAGGTTCAGGTAAGTATTGGGGTGCAGGAGAGGCTGCTACACCCAGAATGTTTTTTTATCTTCATGCATAGAATGCATGAAGATAAAAAACCTTCTGACTTTTAAACTCCTTTAACTGTACATGAAACCATAATATTCCTCTTGCTCGATGCAACCAATAATGAGAGATCCTCGAGTCAACGCGTTTCACCAAAATTATGCTTCATGAGGGCACATGAGTATAGTACAGTGATCCTCCCCGCATAGCATATGGCCTCCCGGGTGAGTACCGGAGCAGGGAGGATAAGGTCACGACCTCAAAATAACAGATCTAGTTTGTATATTTCTGAAGCCAACAGTTGTCAAAAGGTTTCAGATGTAAACACAGCTGATTATCCATGTCCACCCAGGCTCTAGATTGGGTGAAGGGAGTGGAGTCCCATGTAACTCTGACCACAGAGAGCTTCTGCTGCATATAGGATGTCCAAAATAAGAGGATCTTGTATATATCAGCTTTACTTTAATATAGGAAAGGGGAAAAGGAGCCTGCGATCATCATCCCTCCAACATAATGTCAAACGATCGTTCCAGTGCCTGCATGTCTCTGTGCAGAGAGCCACTGTACAGTCCAATCTTTTTTCTTTTGTTTTTGGCTTTAATACTTTCTAGATTAATTACTCCTGTAGTTAAATAAAACAATCACGGGAGGCCTGTGTGGATGAGGCCTAAGGCGCATGCATTGCATTATGGGGGAATGTTATGCGGTGGGACAGTACAGTGCCTATAGTTTTTTATTATTTATTTTGTTTAGATTGGAGCCCACCGGTTTTCTGTTAAAGATGAATCCATCCCTCAATCTAGCAGACAAAGTCCACCAGAACACAGCGCTTCACTGGGCCGTCTCATCCGGCAACGTAAATGCTGCGGATCTCCTCCTGGAGGCTGGCGCGAGTATCGATGTTGTAAATGCCAAGGTGATCATGTTTACCATGAGACTGAAAAAGTGTCAGTGCTGAAAGCTAGTTTTTTTTATATTTCTTCCTGTATTTTCACTTTCATTATTCTTTTTAACCCCTACACTATCACCATATTGAGAAAAAAAGGACAAAGCAGTGGACATCTGTTTCTGGAGTGCCGTTTTTATAAACGTAGTTCCAGAAATAGTCCTCCACCGCCATGTGTACCCCATTGATGTTGGTGAACAGAGCGTCTCTGTACCTCCCAAGATTGCTGGGATTGGTCATTGAGAGACCAATACAGAAACAAAGATCTGTAATATTACATTTTTTATCCCTGGGTTTATTTATCTTTTAATATTGTTCTATATTCTATTGTTATATTATTGTTATTGTGATATAGCTGTGATTTTCAGTACTGGGGACAACTCTTATTTCTTGTTGTGCTGTCAAAGGGACAGGAAATTAAGAGAAATCAACCTAACGGACAGTGGTATACAGAGTTTACGGACAGTGGTATACAGAGTTTACGGACAGTGGTATACAGAGTTTACGGACAGTGGTATACAGGCAGTCCCCAGGTTACAAACATCCGACTTACAAATGACTCCTACTTACAAACAGGGGAAGACAACAGGAAGAAGGGATCGACCAATATTGTTTTTTTGCTGCCAATACCGATATTTTTGCCATTGCATATTGGTATCGGCCAATATGGGCCGATATTTTGAACATTTAAAAGTTTTGCAAAATAAACACAATTTTTTAGACACAAATCCGTTACTGAACCCTTTGGTGGGTGGCTGGCTGGCACCCTGTGGTGGGTGGCTGGCACCTTTTGGTGGGTTGGTGGCTGGCTGGCACCCTGTGGTGGGTGGGTGGGTGGCTGGCTGGCACCCTGTGGTGGGTGGCTGGCTGGCACCCAATGGTGGGTGGCTGGCTAGCACCCTATGGTGGGTGGCTGGCTGGCTAGCACCCTATGGTGGGTGGCTGGCTGGCTGGCACCCTATGGTGGGTGGGTGGCTGGCTGGTTGGCACCCTTTGGTGGGTGGCTGGCTTGCACCCTATGGTGGGTGGCTGGCACCCTTTGGTGGGTGGCTGGCTGGCTGGCACCCTTTGGTGGGTGGCCGGCTGGCTGGTATAGGGCCTGTGGGTGGCTGGTACAAGCCTGTGTGTGTGTGTGGCTGGTTGGCACCGGGCAGCTGTTGGTGGGTGTATGTATGTGGCGGCTGTTTTAAACACACTGTGTGCACTGTACACTCACTGTCCCGAGACTCCCCGACTCCAGATAAGGCTGAGGGAGGCGGCCTAAGAAGGCAGAAGCTGTCCAAGTGCGCGGAGGCGCGTGACACAACATACGCAATTACGTCACGACCATATCGGCAATAGCGGTAACCTCCAGGGCCGATTCCAATATATTGGGGAAAGTGCATATCGGCCTTGACGATAATCGGTCGATCCCTAACAGGAAGTGAGGAGAAATCTGCCCCAGGAAGGGAAATTCACTCCTGTAAGAGTTCTCATGGGAAAAAGGTGTCTCCACTGAAGCTTTATCACAACCCAAAATTTTCAAAATCCAGTTGTCGTCATAGGGACAGAAAGTGAGGTGAAATCTTCTTAATAGGGGTACAGACAGCAAAACAAATGGTACAGGGGTGTTAACCCTTCCCTATGCTATCCAAAAAACTTAAAAATTATTATTTTGGCTGGTGCTACGCTTAAAACCTGTTCCGACTTACAACCAAATTTGACTTAAGAACAAACCTACAGACGCTATCTTGTTTGCAACCCGGGGACTACTTGTAAATGTAACAGAAGTATTTATTCTTCCTAAATTTATCCAATGCTACGAATAAAGGTTTTGGCTGGTGTTGGATTTTACACTACTGTTTATGTTCATCTTTAGTTTATTTTCCTTTTTCTTTAGGGAGAAACTCCCCTTGATATTGCTCGAGAAACCAGGAATCGACTCCTCATCCATATTCTGGCAGGCGAGGCCAATGCCAGGACAAACAGAAACTTCAGAATACTAAAGGTTCTGCAGAAGTATGAGGTGAGGCTATCGGTGTATTCCATTCTGATATAAATGACTATCATGTGTTCTACATCTGTATGCGATTTCTGAACATTTGGAGGGTAAGGCTTCATCATTGAAAGTGTGTGAAGAACATATTGTTCCTAATACCTATGGCAATCAGTCAGTGCTTGCTTTCAATAATTGGGGACCATATAGGGGACTTAAATGGTTGTAAATGCTGAAGGTCTTTACGTTAACCACTTGCCGACTGCCGCACGACTATTTACGTCGGCAGTCAGCCCCTCACAGGCAGAGCGACGTAGTACTACGTCGCTAGCCTGTGAGGGTCTAGGGAGCGCGCGCGCACCCCCGCGTGGTCACGGACCCCCCCGCGCGTGTGACCGGCGGACCCGATGTCCGCCGGTCACTCGGCGATCGTCGGTGCAGAGGGAGAAAGGCAGGCGGCTGATGTAAACAAGCCGCCTGTCATTCTCCCCTGTGTAGGAATGGTGATCATACGGTTCTACTATGTAGGACCGTTGATCACTGTTCCTACACCTCAAGCCACAGCCAATCACAGTTAGAATCACGCCCCTAGGGACACACATAACCCCTCCCTCTCGAAGTTAACCCCTTCACTGCCAGTGTAATTTTACAGTAACCGTGCATATGTATAGCACTGATTACTGTAGTAATGTCACTGGTAACCCCAAAAGTGTCAAAAATGTCAGTCAAGGGTCTGATCTGTCTGATGCAATGTCGCAGTCCCGCAAAAAAAAACGCAGATCGCCTCCATTGCGCAAACCAATCAAAATACGCTTATTGGGATTTTTTTTTTTTTTTTTTATACCAAACATATGTAGCATAAAACAAATTGGCCGAAAATGTTAAAAAATGTAGATTTTTACATTGGAATTTCATATAAAAAAATGTGAAAAATATTGTTATTTTTGCAAAATTGACGCTCTTTTATTGTTTATAGCGCATGATCAAAAAATCGCACAGGTGCTCAAATACCGCCAAAAGAAAGCTCTGTTTGTGGGAAAAAAAGGACGTCAATTTCGTTTGGGTACAGCGTCGCACGACCGCGCAATTGTCCGTTAAAGTCACGCAGTGCCGAATCGCAAAATAGGCCCTGGTCAGGAAGGGGGGAAAATCTTCCGGGGCTTAAGTGGTTAATGCACCCCCCCCTATTTACTTGCCTGATCTCGATCCAGCACTGTGCCTGAGATCAGCGGCGTTGTTGTCTCTCCCTCCTCACTGGACTCTGTGAGAGCAGAGGGAGCCATCATTGAAAGTGTGTGAAGAACATGCTGTTCCTAATTCCTATGGCAACCAGTCAGTGCTTGCTTTTAATAATTGGGGACTATATGGAAGATTTAAAGTGGTTGTAAATACTGAAGGTGTTTACCTTAATGCGTCCCCCCAATTACTTACCTGAGCCTGATCTTGTTCCAGCACTGTGCCTGGGAGCAGCAGCTGCTCTCTCTCTCCCTTCTTGCTGGATTCCGTGAGAGCAGAGGGAGCCATTGGCTCCTGCTGCTGTCAGTTAAATCTAATGATGAGGGGCGGGGCCGAGCCACACTGTGTGTGTCAATGGCTCCGGATCCAGCCTGCGCGTTTGCCACCATTGGAAGAGGCTTCCTATGGTGGCACACAAAGAAGAGGAGGAGTACAGAGCACCGGCAGGGGACCCCCGAAGAAGAGGATCAGGGCTGCTCTGTGCAAAACCATTACACAAAGCTGGAAAGTATAACATGTTTTTATACAAAAATAAATAAATTAATAACTTTACAATCACTAACCACTTCCAGACCGTCCACTCTGTTTACCTCGCTACTTTGACATTAAATACCGGGTTATGGCAGCAGATAGTATTTTTTTTACACGGAACACGGTCTGCTTTACCATAAAAGTGGTCCCAGTGGCGGATGCCCCACAGGATCGCTTTTATGGGCGGCGGGAGAGGTGCCCACCCCCCTCCCGCTGCTTCCTGGTCATTTTCCCCACTTACCAGAGCCGTAACGTAGCGGGGAAAACTATTGGATCCCCCATGCAGATGGGCAGGAAGTCGTGTGAGGGCAAGATGGCCCCCACTCGACTCTATGCCGTTGGAGGACCAGTGCGGCGTCAAACGTCACTTCCCAACAGCCTTCAAAGGCTAAATTCTTTATTTATTTTTTTTAATACTTTTTTTTTTAATTACTTTTAACCACTTGCCGACCGCCGCAAGTACATATACTGCGGCGGTCAGCCCCGGCCAGGCAAAGTGACGTACCGGTAAGTCACTAGCCTGTCACTGGCTTGTGAGCCAATAGCGGGCGAGCGCGCTGGCTCGTTCCCTAACAAGTCAGTGTGTGTGACCGGCGGACCCGATGTCACTCGCGATCGTTCGCCGGGAAGGGAGAAAGGCAGGCGGCTGATGTAAACAAGCCACCTGTCATTCTCCCCTATGTAAAAATGGAGATCAGACGGTTCTACTATGTAGGACCGTTGATCTCTGTTTTTACACTAGTAGCCATGTCCAATCACAGTTAGAAACACGCCCCTAGGACACACTTAACCCCTCCCTCTCCAATACAGTTAACCCCTTCCCTGCCAGTGTAATTTTTACAGTAACAGTGCATATGTATAGCACTGATTACTGCAGTAATGTCACTGGTACCCCCAAAAGTGTCAAAAATGTCAGTCAAGGGTCCGATCTGTCCTCCGCAATGTCGCAGTCCCGCAAAAAAAAATTGCAGATCGCCGCCATTACTAGTTAAAAAAAAAAAAAAACACCAAAATGACAAAAATCTTTCCCTTTGTTAATAAACGCGATAACTTTTGCGCAAAGCATCGCAGATCGCCGCCATTACTAGTTAAAAAAAAAAACAATAAAAATTACATAAATCTTTCCCGAAGTTGGTAAACGCAATAACTTTTGCGCAATCCAATCAAAATACGCTTATTGCGATTTTTTTTTTTTTTTTTTTACCAAACATATGTAGCATAAAACAAATTGGCCGAAAATGTAAAAAAAATTAGATTTTTACATTTTTTTTGGGGAATTTCATATAAAAAAAATGTGAAAAATATTGTTATTTTTGCAAAATTGATGCTCTTTTTTGATTATAGCGCATGATCAAAAAATCGCACAGGTGATCAAATACCACCAAAAGAAAGCTCTGTTTATGGGGAAAAAAAGGAAGTCAAATTCGTTTAGGTACAGTGTCGCACGACCGCGCAATTGTCCGTTAAAGTCACACAGTAAAAAATCGCAAAAAACCCCCTGGTCAGGAAGGGGGTAAAATCTTCCGGGGCTTAAGTGGTTAAGTGTAAATGTGAGATGTGAGGTCTTTCTGACCCCAGATTTCACATAAAGAGGACCTATCCTGCTTTATTTCTATTACAAGGGATGTTTACATTCCTTGCAAAAAGAATAAAAGTGATCAAAAATGTTTTTTTTTTTGAAAGGGACAGTGTAAAAATAAATAGTAAAAAAAAATAATAATTTAAAGGGCCAACGTCCCTCCAAGCTCGCTCACAGAAGCGAACGCATACGCAAATCTCGCCAAGCTATGTAAACTATGTTCAAACCACACATGTGAGGTATCGCGATTGTTAGAGCAATCATTTTTAGCACTAGACCTCCTCTGTAACTCTAAACTGGTAACCTGTAGAAATTTACAAAACGTCACCTATGGAGAATTTTAGGTACCAAAGTTTGTCATCCTTCCACAGTTATAAAGCATGTCATGTTGGGTATCTATTTACTCGGTGTAACATTATCTTTCACATTATAGAAAAAAATTGGGATAACTTTATTGTTTTCTTGTTTTTGAATTTAAAATAAAAATGTATTTAAAAAGAAAATAAAAATTGTGTTTGTAAGACCACTGCGCAAATACAATGTGACATAAAGTATTGCAACGATCTCCATTTTATTCTATAGGGTCTCTGCTAAAAAAAAAAAAAATATATATATATATATATATATATATATATATAAAATGTTTGGGGGTTCTAAGTAATTTTCTAGCAAAAAAATACAGATTTTACATGTAATTGGTATTCTGGCCCCCACTATATTTAAAGTCAAATAATGCATTTTCAGCTGCAATATTCACCTCTTCTTTTGGCGCTGTCCACCGCTATACTTCTCCTTCACCAGAAGATCTCCTCGGTCTTTTGCAGTCTGATGATTGGCATCATACAACATGGAACATTGAGGACATACTGTGAGAAGAGGGTGTCCGGGATCCACCCCCGAGGGGGCATCAGCACAATGCCCTGCACTGATATACAGTGTTTCAGGAAGCCATGCTGACGTAATGCTTTCTGCTTCATGATGGACCACCAAGCACCATAAGAAAGGAAGAGAACCCCACTCTTCCCATGACTGTCATAAAGACAGTATAAAAAAAGATAAGCAAAAATAACTGTGTAGGGGACAAATCTAGCTTTAAAGCTGAAAACCTGATTGGTTGTTATAACATGTTTGTGATGGGCCTGTATTAAATGTTTTATCTCGTTGGTAGATTTTTCTGGTGGTGTTGGTCTGTCTGTCTCTTCTGGGAGGCGTCGGATACATCCTGAACCTGGATACGGACTCCTGGCTTTTAAAAGGGTCGCTTCTTGCTCTGGTGACAATCGGATCTCAGTTCTTTACCAGGTTTGCTTTTTCTTCAACGGAAAGGGGGTTTTCATGTTTTCCATTTATATATATATATATGTGTGTGTGTGTGTGTGTGTGTGTGTGTGTGTGTGTGTGTGTGTGTGTGTGTCTGTGTGTGTGTGTATGTATATAGATAGATAGATAGATCTAGATATATTTTATATATGTGTATATATATATATATATATATATATAGATATAGATATAGATATATATATATATATATATATATATATATATATATATATATATAGATATAGATATATAGATATATTTTTATGGAAAGATAGATTTATATGCACCGGCATCTCAAGTAAGGGAAACGGGAAGTGAAGCCTTGCGAATGGTCTCATAGTCTTATAGGACTATGGAGGAAGGTGGCGAATTTCCAAATTGAGCCACGTATAGATGTGTGTGTGTGTGTGTATATGTATGTGTTTTTTTTTAACTTTGATACGTTTTTGAAATTAAGGGCTTCACGGCTCAATTTGGAAATTCGCCACCTTCCTCCATAGTCCTATAAGACTATAGGACCATTCGCAAGGCTTCACTTCCCGTTTCCTGCCCCCAAAGATGATTTAGAGAATCAGCTCGTATGAGGATATCGCTGGATCCCAGGACAGGTATGTATCCTTTATATTAAAGGTCAGCAGCTATAGTATTTGTAGCTGCTGACTTTTTTATTTTTTTGGGGGGAGCATGGAGCTCCTCTTTATCCGCTTGCCAACCGTATAACTTGCATATATATGGCGGCAAGGCGGATCTGCTGCCTCGGATGCGCTTATCGGCGGGTACCCGTGGACTCCATGTTGGCTGGCACCCGCCGATCCTTCAGTACAGAAGGCATGGAGCCTGTGTCTCTGCAAAGCAGGGGCACTGATCCATGCCTTTCCCTAGTACAATCACCTCCCCGCACAGTAAGGAAACACCAGCTAGGCACACAGTTAACCCTTTGATCACCCCTGATGTTAACCCCTTCTTCAGCCAGTGTCATTAATAGAGTGACGGTGCATATTTTTTAGCACTGATCACTGTATTAGTGTCACTGGTCCCCAGAAAGTGTCAGTGTCCAATTTTGTCTGCACAATGTCACAGTCCTGCTGATCATCACCATCAGAGTCCATTCACACTGCCGCGACTTGAGGCGACTTGTGTGCCCTCAAGTCGCCCGAATTCGCTTGACATAACAAAAGCAATGTTAATCAATGAGTGCCGTCTTAATTGGCACTACTGAAGTCGCTCCGACTTCTGAAAAGTGTCCTGTACTACTTTGAGGTGACTTGTATCCGACTTGTCCCATAGACTTCAATGGGAGTCGCCTCCTTATCTTATTTGAAGCGACTTGTGATCCGACTTTCCATTAAAATGGTCCTGAACCCGAAAAAAAGATAAATTTTCTTAGAATTTTTAGTAGCACAGGCATAGGGCTCTGCTCCACCTGGGCGTTTTTGTTGCAGGCATTTATCGGGCATTTTTGGAGGCATGCATGACTTTTTTTGGATTTAGTGTCTGGGGGGTCTAAAAAGTGTACCTGTGAATTTTCAGCTCTGTAGCATGTCCAGAACCAGAAAAAAAGATAATTTTTCTTAGAATTTTTAGTAGCACAGGCATAGGGCTCCGCTCCACCTGGGCGTTTTTGTTGCAGGCATTTATCGGGCATTTTTTGGGCGTCTTTGGAGGCAGGCATGTGTCTCATGCAATTGTCCGTTAAAGTAACAGAGTGCCATTTTGCAAAAAAGGGCCTGGTCATAAAGGGGGATAAATCTTCCAGAGTTCAAGTGGTTGAGTTAGGCTTAGGGGGTTACATGCTTAGGAATCTGGTTTCATGTAATGCATAGTTCGCCATATAATTGGAATGCATATGTCAGAGTTTACTGGACATAATTGCATTTTTTGTATTTGCAGATCATTTTTGTGTACAAAAATGTCATGAACTGCACTGATATCTTGCATCTTTACTGTATACAGTTTTATTATAATACAGACAGACACAATCCTGCAGATAGAAATAAATAACAAGGAAAATATTGTATGAATACTGTGTTATTTGTGTGTTATTTGTGTGTTATTTGTGTGTTATTTGTGCTTTTCTCTAACATAGCTGTTCTTACTGTGGGTATTTATACAATAATATGGGATTTTTATCTTCTTGTTTGCCAGGCGATTTGTAGGACAGAACAGTCAGAAGCACCTGCCACCAATTTTCTTTGTCAGCTCCATTTTCTGGATGTTCATGACATGGTTCATCTGTTTTCTGCCTGATATCCTTTTATCTGCATCCTAAAGCTATACACAGTTGGCCGGCCATGGTCTCCCTACAGTCCCACTGCAGTCTCTGATGTGTCATTCGTTGCCCTTTTATAGTTGTGAAAGTTTCTTTATAAGATAATGGTACTTTTTTCTGCTTACCGCCCACATTCTGAATGTTAATGTTTCACAATACGATGCCCCATGCTTCTCTGGAAAATGCGTAAAAGGTTCTGGAGGAAAGTGAGGGGAGAGATGGAGGAGCTGGGCCAGAAAATACAGTAATCCGACTAATATTCAATAAATGGTGCTGCGTGCCGCACTCCTATCCAAAAATGTCTAAATAAACAGACAAAACTGTGTGTCCCCTTTTAAAGGTATCCACTAATATTCTAATAATGTGCTAAATCTAAACAACTCAATATGTGACCATCTATAGCACATGTCAAGCACAAGGCCCGTGGGCCAAATCCGGCCTGCCAGCCCCTTTTATGTGGCCCTTGCACCTCTCTGGCAGCACCCCCCCCCCCCCCCCCCGTTGTCTCTGCCCGCACCTTGTCTCAAGAAGAGGACTCCTCTGCTTCTCTGTGAAGCCACAGGGAGACTCGTCTCAGCACTTGGCAGCGGAGAGGAGGGCAGAACTCCTACAGATACTTCACCTCTTTGTGCAGCCACAGCACCCCCTCATCTCCACCTCCCCCTGATCTCAGCAGAGTGTTGCAACTGGCTCCAGCCCTCCTCCAGACCGTGCAGTTTCTGCTTCCCAGCTCTGCTCCCAGCTTCTTCCCAGCAGCAGCACATGGTAAAAGGGGTGCAATACAGTGGCGGCTGGTCATATGGGGCGCAGCCCCCCCTATCCATGCATCCGGCCCCCCAATCTACATGCGGGGCGCCGGGCGCATGGAGTTCAATGGGGCTTTTTTTTTTTTTTTTAGCCATGTGATTACAGCCAGAGGCTCTCACAGGCTAAAAATAAGGGTGGGCTCGGGGCACAGAGCAGTGCGCCCTGAGCCCACCCAGTTGTGTGACAATAGCGAATGAAAATACGCTATTGTCACACGGATCCTCCTCCTTACCAATCAGGAAGCGGGTTTTGAGATCTAAAACTGACAGTTTTATATCTTTATGTTTGAAGCTTGAAATGTGGCAAAAGGTCGCAAAATTCAAGGGGGACGAATACTTTTGCAAGGCACTGTACCTGAACCCGATCGTTCCAGCGGCTCCAGCCGCTGTCTCGGGTTCTCATTGTATAGATTGATAGCAGCAGGAACTATTGGCTCCCATTGCTGTCCATCAAATCTAGTGACGCGGGGGCGGGGCAGAATCCCGCTGTCTTTGTCAATAGACGCAGCACAAGACCCGTGAGCGCGCCCGCACGGGTGCCCCCAGGAAAAGTGGCTCTCTGTGGGGGCACCTGATGAAGGAGGAGGAGCCAGCAGTGCCGCTGGGGCACCCCAGAAGAGGAGGATCGGGACCCCTCTGTGCAACACCCTTGCACAGAGCAGGTAAGTATGACATGTTTATTAGTTTGAAATAGGAAAAAAAAAACCTTTACAATCCCTTTTAAATTAGCTGTAGTGGGTTTCTGCAAAAAGCACTAAAAAAAAGTGTAAACCAGGCCTAAGAGGAGAGTGTGACTTTTCTAGCAAGTGAATAAAAATAATGAATGAAAAGAACCTTGCAACTAAGTATTAAAAATGCTTATTTTTCTGTGTTTTTTTTTTTTAAAAATTTTTAACCTACATTTTTTTGGTTGGTAACAGGGTCCCTCATGGTTTTTGTTTTTTTTAAATTTTCTCTGTTCATACTTTATACCGAGTTAGGGCTCTTTCACACGGGCGATCCGATCAGATCCGCCTGTCAGTTTTTTAGGCGGATCTGATCGGATCCTCCATGCAGCTCTATGGGGCACCCGCTGCCATCCGCATCCGATCCTGTGCTTGAAATCTGAACGGATGGAAACCCTATTTTTCCATCCGTTCAGTAATCGGATCGGATCGGATCTGATGAGAGCGGACAAGCGGTCCGCTCTCATCCGATCCCCCATAGAGGGCAGCGGGGGCTGAGACACCTCCCTCTCCGCTCTGCAAGCGGAGCCGGAGCTGTCATCCGCCCGGCTCAGCGGGGATCGCGGATCGATCCCCGCTGAGCAACACGGATCCGCCTACGGAGGCGGACCGTGTGAAAGAGCCCTTAAGATGTAAATAGCCAAACTCCACTTTCCAAACCAAAATAATCTTTCCTGACACCTGGAATTGAATCTAGCCCTGACACTGCATGCTCCTTTGTAGCTTTATCATCTAATGTGGTTTTACCTTAACCCAATCCTGGTTTCTCACATCTGGCACAAGCAACTGTCCAGATCCCTTTTGTGAGCAGTGTGTTTCTACTCTTGTATTATTTCTTCAAGACGTGGAGAACGGACCCCGGGTACATCAGATCCTCAGAGGAGGAAAGGAAACAGGTATGTCATCTAAAAGAATAGTTCTGCTTTAAAGATCAGCTCAGTACTACACTTTAAAAAAAAAATTAGACACTTTTTTCCCTTTTAAAAGGATCCTGTCACTTTGTCTGTTAAGAGCAAATTTGCGGTGGACACACTCCTAAACCTTGTGGACAGCCTTCCCGGAAGAGTTGAAGCTGTTATAGCTACAAAGGGTGGGCCAACTCAATATTGAACCCTACGGACTAAGACTGGGATGCCATTAAA
This sequence comes from Pelophylax lessonae, assembly GCF_965119305.1. Taxonomy (NCBI): domain Eukaryota; kingdom Metazoa; phylum Chordata; class Amphibia; order Anura; family Ranidae; genus Pelophylax; species Pelophylax lessonae. The sequence goes on along the minus strand of NC_138777.1, from coordinate 12,143,751 downwards.
GTTCATGTACTGTACATGTAAAGGCAGCCGTCCCAATACTTTTGACAATCTAGTGTAGCTCATCTCCCAGCAAGGTATACTCGCTGATCTGCCCCATGTAGCTGCCTTAGAGCCCTTTGTTGGGAGTGTTGTTTCCAGGTATAGGGGAGCATGTGACCTTCCCCATGTGATGATGCTTGGGCCTGTCCCTAACATAGTCACCTGTGTGAATGGAGAAAAGAGGGGGGGCGGGAGTCACATCATCCACCAGGGTGCACTCTAGGATTCACCCAGGGTGGACTCTGGTGATCAGGGAACATAGATCAGTGAGTATATCTTTGCGAGATGGTGGGCTGTCAGAAGTCACTTTGCCCTAAATGGTTTGTGTATGATAGCGCTGGACTGATAGTGGGATCTTGGTACTTTTGGATTTAACCCAGAATGAGTTCTCCTTCAAGGGAACTGACAAACCGTGAATGAGCAATGTAGAGTAAATGTTGTTTCCGTCTTGGGCTGCTTTCTTTCTGCTGGTCTCAACAGAGGACATACAGTAGGTGTAAAGCTTTGTGGTGAGTGTTGAGGAGCGCCCAGTGGAAAACTCATGGCACTTCTTAGTCCAAATTTGAATTGATCTAGAGCAGGGGTCTCCAAACTTTCTAAAGAAAGGGCGAGTTTATTGTTCTTCAGACTTTTGGGAAGCTGGATTGTGGCCAGCGGGAGTGAAAATATTCCTGAAATCAGTGGAAGTAAATATCATCACATTTGGTATTAGGGGGAGGAATAGTGCTCCATCTTTGGTATCGTAGGGTGGAATAGTGCCCCAATATTGGTGTCAGTGGGAGAAATGGTGCCCCATTGTTCGTGTCAGTTGGCAGAATTGTGTCTCGTAGCAGTGGGAAGAGTAGTGCCCCAAGGGCCGCATAAAGACAAGCAAAGGGCTTCTAGACCATTGCTATACACCAGGAGTCTCCAAACTTATTGAACAAAGGGCCAGTTTACTGTCCTTCAGACTTTGAGGGAGCCGGATTGTGGCCATGGCAGTAGAACATGTCCTGGCATCAATGGGAGTAAACACTGCCCTATCTTTGGTATTAGTGGCAGGAATATTGCCTCATTGTTGGTATTAGGGGAAGAAATAGTGCCCCATCATTGGTGTCAATAGGAATAGGGCCCTGCAGTTGGTGTCAGTGAGAGAAATAGTGTCCCATCATTGGCAGAAATAGTGCCCGATGGTTGGGGTCAGTTTTAGTAATGGTGCCCCATGGTTGGGGTCAGTTGTAGTAATGGTGCCCCATGGTTGGGGTCAGTTGTAGTGATGGTGCCCCATGGTTGGGGTCAGTTGTAGTAATGGTGCCCCATGGTTGGGGTCAGTTGTAGTGATGGTGCCCCATGGTTGGGGTCAGTTGTATGATGGTGCCCCATGGTTGGGGTCAGTTGTAGTGATGGTGCCCCATGGTTGGGGTCAATTGTAGTGATGGTGCCCCATGGTTGGGGTCAGTTGTAGTGATGGTGCCCCATGGTTGGGGTCAGTTGTAGTGATGGTGCCCCATGGTTGGGGTCAGTTGTAGTGATGGTGCCCTATGGTTGGGGTCAGTTGTAGTAATGGTGCCCCATGGTTGGGGTCAGTTGTAGTAATGGTGCCCCATGGTTGGGGACAGTTGTAGTAATGGTGCCCCATGGTTGGGGACAGTTGTAGTAATGGTGCCCCATGGTTGCGGTCAGTTGTAGTAATGGTGCCCCATGGTTGGGGTCAGTTGTAGTAATGGTGCCCCATGGTTGGGGTCAGTTGTAGTAATGGTGCCCCATGGTTGGGGTCAGTTGTAGTAATGGTGCCCCATGGTTGGGAACAGTTGTAGTAATGGTGCCCCATGGTTGGGGTCTAAAAGACCCTAAACCCCTCCTCTGCACTTAAAACCATTCAAAACGCCAAGTTTGGCTGTTTTGAATGCTCGCATTTTTTTTAATTTGCCGCCGAGTACCCGGATGTGATGTCATGACATCACATCCGGGTTTTTTACATGGAGACCCGATCAGAGCCGAATGCGGCTTTGATTGGGGTCTTCTCTTCAGCGGCCATGCAGGTAGGATGCCCGGGTCTCCCGGTGGGAAACTTGGGCGAGCCGCGGGAGACGTCCCCTCCCGCTTCTTGCAATGACAGCCGAGCGGCTTCTCAGCCGACCGTCGGCTATGGACGCCGGTACCGGGGTGATGCCTCTAGCTGCAGGCATCACCCCAGTACAAGCACTTTCCCAAAATATCGGCAATATCGATAACCTCCGGGGCCGATTCCGATATATCAAGGAAAGTGCATATCGGCCCCTGATAATCGGTCAATCCCTAGTTTAATTCTATCACATGATACTGTCTGCAAGGCTGCTTTTGAAATTATGGCGCCTTGTACAGCCTACCTGACAGGGCCTGACACTGCACTGGAGCCACCCATAGTTAGCCCCTGCTGACCCGATGGGGCAGGGTACAGGAGTGCTACCTCTATTGGCAGCCCTAACTATCTGCATTGATTTTGTATATTATTTTCTTAAAATAATTTCTTCCAACAGTCCAAAAACATTTTGGTAGTTGAAATGGCTCTCACTAAAATTGTCCCGATCGTGTGTATGACAGGGACATTCATGTTTAAGCTTCTTGGGGGATTATGTGTTGGTGGCTGTGTAAAATATCATTCCTATATCAATAAGACAAAAAAGTGAAAAGAATTGAGTATAAAAGTTTGAATTGTGCTTTCCAGACAATCATCACCCTGGCTGAAGCTGGCTGTCTGGATGCGAGACTCTTCTGCACCTCCTGTCTGGTATGTCTGCACTCCCAGAACGTTATTGTTGTTTTCTGTATGTTTTGAGTTCTGTGCATAAAAACTTAAGGCTACGTTCACATGTTGGCGTAGCGGATCGCGGGCAGAATGACCGCAATTCTGCCCGCGATCCGGAAATCATTGCAAATCGCGGGACGCCTGTGCGTTGCCGTTGATTTGCAATGGCACCCCAAACGCTGTGCGATGTTGCCGCGATTTCCGCCTGCCGAATCGCGGTAACATCGCGCAAACAAAATTGCAGGACGCATGACGCCCCAAAGAAGCTCTTGTACCTTTTTTGGGAGTCCCGCGTCCCGCAATGATTTCCGAATCACCGCGATTCTGCCCGCGATTCGCTACGCCAACATGTGAACGTAGCCTAAAGAAATGGGACTGACATCAACCTCTGATAACATCACAATGGCTTGTTATGTTCAAGCAGAATAATTATAATTTTTCCAAATTTCTGCAGAAGATTTATTACTCTGGAAACAGAGTTGAGCAAACGTGTGAAGCTTTGCTGGGTGAGTGTCGGTTCACACTTGTGCGATGCGGGAAGGCTGCGAATTCGCAGCCTGTTCCCGCATCGCATCCGCACAAGAGGCAGTTCACACTGCCATATGCGATACGCAGGGGGTGTCAATTAAATGTTAACGTCACCCCCAGTTTGATCGCATATCGCAGTGCGATCTGACAGTTCGCACAGGATCGGGTCGCACAAGTGTGAACCACTGTGCGATCCGATCCTGATGCGGCTGAAAAAAAGGGTCCTGTGCGTCTTTTGTGCGGGTGCAGTGCGAATTTCAGCCATACAAAGTGTATGACTGGATTCGCATCCGCACAGGAGATCGCATGTAATGAAGGAGCAGTGCGCTCCAAATTACATGCGATCTCCGCAGCCGCACAAGTGTGAACCGGCACTTAAAGTTTTTTTTTTTTGTTTTTTGTTTTTTTTTTTGTTTTGTTTTTTCCTGCAGTTCATACAGCACATCCGGAAAGTATTCACAGCGCTTCACTTTTTCCACATTTTATGTTACAGCCTTATTCCAAAATAGATTAAATTCATTATTTTCCTGAAAATTCTACAAACAATCCCCATAATGACAATGTGAAAGAAGTTTGTTTGAAATCCTTTTTTAAAAAATGAAAAAAAAACACATGTACATAAGGGAAGGGTCCTTTCACATGTGCTTTCCGCCCGGCAGACTCCGTTTAGCTCAGTTGGGGATCGATCCGCTGATCCCCACTGAGCAGGCGAATGACAGGTCCATCTTTGCTCACTGTGCTGAGCCCCGCCTGTCAGTTTTCATCCGATCCTCCAGACGGATGGAAAATAGGGTTTCCATCAGTCAGGATTTCAGCAGGTGTCGGCAGACAGGTCACCACTGACATCCGCTGCTCCATAGAGATGCATGGAGCGTCCGATCAGGTCCTCCTGAAAAACTGACAGGCGGACCTGATTGGAAAGCCTGTGTGAAGGGACCCCAAGTTTTACAGCCTTTGCCATGACACTCAAAATTGAGTTTAGGTGCATCCTGTTTCCACTGATCATCCTTGAGATATTTCTACAATTAAACTTGGAGTCGGATGTGTTAAATTCAGTTGATTTGACAAGATTTGGAAAGGCACACACCTGTCTATATAAGGTCCCACAGGTACAGTGCATGTCAGAGCACAAACCAAGCCATGAAGTCCAAGGAATGGTCTGTAGACCTCCGAGATAGGATTGTATGGAGGCACAGATCTGGGGAAGGGTACAGAAATGTTTCTGCAGCATTGAAGGTCCCAATGAGCACAGTGGCCTCCATCATCCATAAATAGAAGAAGTTTGGAACCAACAGGACTCTTCCTAGAGCGGCCACCCGGCAAATTGAGCAATCGGGGGAGAAGGGCCTTAGTCAGGAAGGTGACCAAGAACCTGATGGTCACTCTGACAGAGCTCCAGTGTTTCTCTGTGGAGAGAGGAGAACCTTCCAGAAGAACAACCATTTCTGCAGCACTCCACCAACCAGGTCTGTATAGTAGAGTGGCCAGACAGAAGCCACTCCTCAGTAAAAGGCACACGACAGCCCATCTGGGGTTTGCCAAAAGACACCTGAAGGACTCTCAGACCATGAGAAACAAAATTCTCTGGTCTGATGAAACAAAGATTGAACTCTTTGGCCTGAATGGCAAGCGTCATATCTGAAGGAAACCAGGCACCGCTCATCACCTGACCAATACCATCCCTACAGTGAAGCATGGTGGTGGCAGCATCATGCTGTGGGGATGTTTTTCAGTGGCAGGAACTGGCAGACTAGTCAGGGAAAGATTAATGCAGCAATATACAGAGACACCCTGGATGAAAACCTGCTCCAGAGCGCTCTGGACCTCAGACTGGGGCGAAGGTTCATCTTCCAACAAGACAACTACCCTAAGCACACAGCCAGGATAACAAAGGAGTGGCTATGGGACAACTCTGTGAATGTCCTTGAGTGGCCCAGTGAGAGCCCAGACTTGAACCCGATTGAACATCTCTGGAGAGATCTGAAAATGGCTGTGCACCGACGCTCCCCATCCAACCTGATGGAACTTGGGAGGTCCTACAAAGAAGAATGGGAGAAGCTGACCCAAAATAGGAGTGCCAAGCTTGTAACATCATACTCAAAAATACATGAGGCTATAATTGGTACCAGAGGCGCTTCAACAAAGTATTAAGCAAACACTGTGATACTTAGCTACATGGGATTTGTTCATTTTTTATTTTTAATACATTTATAAAGATTTTAAGCAAGCTTCTTTCATGTTGTTGTTATAGGATATAGTTTGTAGAATTTTGAGGAAAATAATGAATTTAATTCATTTTGGAATAAGGCTGTAATATAACAAAATGCGGAAAAAGAACTGTGAATACTTTCCAGATTCAGTATACCAACCACCTATAAATGCATAATCAGCGAGTTACAAATGTAGATTTGTATATCAATTCACTGCATGAACTATGCAAAGGACACCGAGCAGATTCAATAAGCGTGCGGTAAATGAAGATTCACTTGATTTGGTACCATTCCCTCATCAGCTTAGGAATATTTTAATAGGAAGCAAATGAGTAGCAATGGGGTATGCAAAACCTGTGAAGATTGGCTTGAGGATTTAGTGCTCACAGTCTTTAGTTATGTAATGATTAAATTCTTAATCTTTAGGAAAAAATTAAAGTGATATTAACCACTTAACCCTCGGAAGATTTGGCTGCTCAAAGACCAGGCCCTATTTTGCATTTCGGCACTGCGTGAATTTAACGGACAATTGCGCGGTCGTGCGACGCTGTACCCAAACAAAATTGACATCCTTTTTTCCCCACAAACAGAGCTTTCTTTTGGTGGTATTTGATCACCTGTGCGATTTTTATTGTTTGCGCTATAAACAAAACAAGAGCAACAATTTTGAAAAAATAACAATATTTTTCACTTTTTTTTTTTTTTTATATATATGAAATTCTCAAAAAAGAAAATTGTAAAAATCAAAATTTTTCAACATTTTAGGCCAATTTGTTTTCTGCTACATATGTTTGGTATTGGTAAAAAAAATCGCAGTAAGCGTATTTTGATTGGTTTGTGCAAAAGTTATTGCGTTTGCTAACTACGGGAAAGATTTCTGTCATTTTTATTGTTTTTTTTTTTTTTTTACTAGTAAGGGCGGCGATCTGCGATTTTTTTTTTTTTTTTTTTTTTTTTTTTTTTCTTTGCGGGACTGCGACATTGCGGCGGACAGATCAGACCCCTGACTGACATTTTGACACTTTTGGGGGTACCAGTGACATTACTACAGTAATCAGTGCTATAAATATGCACGGTTACTGTCAAAATGACACTGGCAGGGAAGGGGTTAACTTTATTGGTGATCAAGGGGCTAAGTGTGTCCCTAGGGGCGTGATTCTAACTGTGGGGGGGCGTGGCTTGTGATGGAACCACAGAGACATATGATCCTACATAGCAGGATCGTATAGTCTCTGCACTTACATCAGGGAGAATGACAGACGGCTTTGTTTACATCAGCCGCCTGCCTTTCTCCCTCTCCTGCGAGTGACCGGCAGACATCGGAGCCGCTGGTCACTCGCGCGGGGATGCCTGTGAACGAGCGGGGGCGGGAGCGTGCCTCAGGTGGCGCGCTTGCCCCCTACAGGCGGCTGAGCGAATGACGTTTGGCACAGAGCAGCCCAGATCCTCCTCTGCTCGTGTCCTTCGCCGGTGCTCATGGCCCCTCCCTCCTGACGAGTGCCCCCACAACAAGCAGCTTGCTATGGGGGCACCCGAGCTGAGCCGCTGCTCTGTGTGTCCATTCAGACACAGCCCCGCTGCTTCTCCCCCCTCATTGGCTCACTGACTTTGGTTAACAGCTGCTGTGTCTCAGCCAGTCAGGAGGGAGAACCACTTTAACTCCTATGTTATATCTAACACAACAGCTTAGTGTAGTGCGGGGATCCGCAACCTGTCAATCGCAGGCAGGTGGCACGTAGATTGCGTCCCTTCCTTGCCAACCCCTGGAACCTGGACAGGTTATTCCTTGCAATGGTGCTGTTGGGATGTCATCACATACCTGACGAAGGGGTCCTGCCTGACTCTGAAATGTTGCACTCTTGTTTGTGATGTGATCATACTTCAGTAAAGCTGTTTGGACTTAATTTGAAGATCTGTGGTGTTCTGACAAATATCTACACCCTGTCACGTAAGATCCAGTCTCCAGCTGGTGATTGCTGCTGCACCCAGTATGTAAGAGCCTTTTTCCAGGAACGTGTGTGATAGGAATGTGGATGGTTATCCAAGACCAGAGGAGGGTCCATAGTCCTGCTCTGAACGTGAGGATGCTGAGGGACGGTCCAGGGAGGGAAACCTTGTACAAGACCCATTTAGGCAAAGCACACTGACTCCTGATTAAAGCTGCACTCAGGGCAAAATCTGTCCTCTTCTCACATATACAGTGGGGAAAATGATTTGATCCCCTGCAGATTTTGTAAGTTTGCCCACTTACAAAGAAATGAAGGGTCTATAATTTTTGATCATAGGTGTATTTTAATTGATAGAGACAGAATATCAACCAAAAATTCAGAATAAACACGATACGAATGTTATAAATTAAGGTGCAGTTCAGTGAGTAAAATAAGTATTTGATCCCCAAGCAAAACATGTCTTAGTAGTTGGTGGAGAAACTCTGGTTGGCAAGCACAGAGGTAAGACGTTTCTTGATGTTTCTTGGTGCAGTGGTGGTGGGGAGGGGGTACTACTATAGTTCAACAGTAGCATCTTTCTGTCCTTTGTAACCTCTGCCCTGCTCCTTTCACTGCTCATCAGCCCTGCTTCTAAGTAACGTGCAACCAGGAGACTTAACATCCCAAAGCACTATGGGATGTGAAGTTTACTGTACACCGAGGATAGATTGGGGTGGGGGGGAGCAGCACTACACTCTGCCGTCCCACATGGACCATGCAAGTATTGATCCTGTCAGAGGGAACTATATACTTGTGGCCACCAGCGCTGCAATGAAGCAGGTTAAGGTCTGTCTTTTTTTCCCTCAATTTCTGATATGTTCCCAGCTAGCATGGAGCGGTCCTTCGGCACAAGAGCAGGTCCATGGTAATTGAAGGCACTTTCCTAACCCTCCGTCAGGACTGGCTCCCAGTCATGTGATCACTGTGACTGCCAAGCACTATATTCCCAGCTCACACATTCCTGAAAGTGGCTGTTAATGTAAGGGGGTTCTGCAGCGACTACCAGCTGGTAACCAAAGACATTCAAAGTGAAAAATAGGTCACCAACACACCAAGGATCTCCAGAACAGATCCAAAGCTTTATTCAGCAATCATATCATAGTTAAAAAAGCAACGTTTCAGAGCCTCACAGGACCCCTTGATCTGGCGTGGGACCCAGGACCACTCCTTGATCTGGCGTGGGACCCAGGACCACTCCTTGATCTTTCGTGGGACCCAGGACCATTCCTTGATCTTTCGTGGGACCCAGGACCACTCCTTGATCTGGCGTGGGACCCAGGACCACTCCTTGATCTGGCGTGGGACCCAGGACCACTCCTTGATCTGGCGTGGGACCCAGGACCACTCCTTGATCTGGCGTGGGACCCAGGACCACTCCTTGATCTGGCGTGGGACCCAGGACCACTCCTTGATCTGGCGTGGGACCCAGGACCACTCCTTGATCTGGCGTGGGACCCAGGACCACTCCTTGATCTGGCGTGGGACCCAGGACCACTCCTTGATCTGGCGTGGGACCCAGGACCACTCCTTGATCTGGCGTGGGACCCAGGACCAGCCCTTGATCTGGCGTGGGACCCAGGACCACTCCTTGATCTGGCGTGGGACCCAGGACCACTCCTTGATCTGGCGTGGGACCCAGGACCAGCCCTTGATCTGGCGTGGGACCCAGGACCAGCCCTTGATCTGGCGTGGGACCCAGGACCAGCCCTTGATCTGGCGTGGGACCCAGGACCAGCCCTTGATCTGGCGTGGGACCCAGGACCACCGCTTGATCTGGCGTGGGACCCAGGACCACCGCTTGATCTGGCGTGGGACCCAGGACCACCGCTTGATCTGGCGTGGGACCCAGGACCACGCCTTGATCTGGCGTGGGACCCAGGACCACGCCTTGATCGGGCGTGGGACCCAGGACCACGCCTTGATCGGGCGTGGGACCCAGGACCACCCCTTGATCGGGCGTGGGACCCAGGACCACGCCTTGATCGGGCGTGCTACCCAGGACCACGCCTTGATCGGGCATGTGACTGATAAAATGGTCCTGCGAGGCTCTAAAATATCCCTTTTTGTCACTGTGACAGCCAGGGAAACTAACCTCCCCTCTCCACATCCTTTACAGCCAAGTAAGCGGCCATCTTGGCCTCTGCTTCATAAGCGATTGGCATGATGGTGCACCCATGATCTTTAGCCATTTGATGGCTTGACGTTTTTTTTGAGAGCACAAGCAACTGGGACAGTTATTGTTTACGGCATGCCTTGAATGTATCTGTTTTGGGAAAGAGTTAATAATTGATGGATTTTTTACAGCTTGAATATTTTTAAAAGGATTGGCGGGAAGGGGTTAATGCTGCAGCTGTAAAGAGAATACACACAATACCAGTTATTCACTCCATTGGATTATATGGAAAAAATAATCAAAGTATAAATAAAAGGTTCAGCATTTGGCAGATCACTGGCATGTTTTATTGGGGAATGGGATGAGCATCTTATTAACACTTTATTTGATCTCCTAGGAAAAGAAACCATTGAGGTCAATGCACTGTCATTCCTGCAATTCCTGTGTGGCAAAGTATGACCAGCACTGTATATGGACTGGACACTGTATAGGTGAGAACATGTGACTCTTATTATATATACTGATCAGCTATAACATTATGACTGCTGACAGGTAATGTTGATTGTTGCGTTACAATAGCACCTGAATGTGGGTGGGAAATATTAGGGCAGCAAGTGAAAATGTCCCGAACAATGTGTTGAAAGCAGAGAAAATGGGCAAGCGTAAGGATTTGAGGGACTTTGACAAGGGTCAAATTATAATGGATAGATGACGGGGTCAGAGCAGCTCCAAAACTGCAGCTCTTGTGGGATGCTCCGGTTTTCAGTGGTCAAGACCTACCAAACATGGTCCAAGTAAGGAGAACCAGCCAACCGGCAACAGTATCATGGGCGGCGAAGGCTCATTGATGGAGGTGGGGGGAAGGCTCATTGATGGAGGTGGGGGAGGAGACTCATTGATGGAGGTGGGGAGGGGAAGGCTCATTGAGGGAGGTGGGGAGGGGGAAGGCTCATTGATGGAGGTGGGGAGGGGGAAGGCTCATTGATGGAGGTGGGGAAGGGGAAGGCTCATTGATGGAGGTGGGGAGGGGAAGGCTCATTGATGGAGGTGGGGATGGAAGGCTCATTGATGGAGGTGGGGATGGAAGGCTCATTGATGGAGGTGAGGACGGAAGGCTCATTGATGGAGGTGAGGAGGGGAAGGCTCATGGATGGAGGGGAAGGCTCATTGATGGAGGTGGGGAGGGGAAGGCTCATTGATGGAGGTGGGGAGGGGAAGGCTCATTGATGGAGGTGGGGAGGGGAAGGCTCATTGATGGAGGTGGGGAAGGGGAAGGCTCATTGATGGAGGTGGGGAGGGGAAGGCTCATTGATGGAGGTGGGGAATGGAAGGCTCATTGATGGAGGTGGGGATGGAAGGCTCATTGATGGAGGTGAGGACGGAAGGCTCATTGATGGAGGTGAGGAGGGGAAGGCTCATGGATGGAGGGGAAGGCTCATTGATGGAGGTGGGGAGGGGAAGGCTCATTGATGGAGGTGGGGAGGGGAAGGCTCATTGATGGAGGTGGGGAGGGAAGACTCATTGATGGAGGTGGGGAGGGGAAGGCTCATTGATGGAGGTGGGGATGGAAGGCTCATTGATGGAGGTGAGGACGGAAGGCTCATTGATGGAGGTGAGGAGGGGAAGGCTCATGGATGGAGGGGAAGGCTCATTGATGGAGGTGGGGAGGGGAAGGCTCATTGATGGAGGTGGGGAGGGGAAGGCTCATTGATGGAGGTGGGGAGGGGAAGGCTCATTGATGGAGGTGGGGAGGGAAGACTCATTAATGGAGGTGGGGAGGGAAGACTCATTGATGGAAATGGGGAGGGGAAGGCTCATTGATGGAGGTGGGGAGGGGAAGACTCATTGATGGAGGTGGGGAGGGAAGGCTCATTGATGGAGGTGGGGAGGGAAGACTCATTGATGGAGGTGGGGAGGGAAGACTCATTGATGGAGGTGGGGAGGGGAAGGCTGATTGATGGAGGTGGGGAGGGGAAGGCTGATTGATGGAGGTGGGGAGGGTAAGGCTCATTGATGGAGGTGGGGAGGGGAAGGCTCATTGATGGAGGAGAGGAGAGGAGAGGGAAGGCTCATTGATGGAGGTGGGGAGGGGGAAGGCTCATTGATGGAGGTGGGGAGGGGAAGACTCATTGATGGAGGTGGGGAGGGAAGACTCATTGATGGAAATGGGGAGGGGAAGGCTCATTGATGGAGGTGGGGAGGGGGAGGCTCATTGGTGGAGGTGGGGAGGTGGAGGCTCATTGATGGAGGTGGAGGCTCATTGGTGGAGGTGGGGAGGGGAAGGCTCATTGATGGAGGTGGGGAGGGGGAGGCTTATTGATGGAGGTGGGGAGGGGGAGGCTCATTGATGGATGTGGGGAGGGGAAGGCTCCTTGATGGAGGTGGGGAGGGGAAGGCTCCTTGATGGAGGTGGGGAGGGGAAGGCTCATTGATGGAGGTGGGGAGGGTAAGGCTCATCAATGGAGGTAAGGAGAGGGGGTTAAAGCTGATTTATGACATGGGGAGCGAAGGCTAGTCGGTTTAGTCTGATCCAGTAGATCTACTGTAGCTGAAATCTCTGAAACCGTTCATGCCTGTTCTGCTAGAAAGGTGTCAGAACACACAGAGCATCGCAGTTTGTTGTGTATAGGTCTGTGTAGCTGCAGGATGCTCAGGGTGTCCATGCTGACCCGTGTCCACAGCCAAAGTGCCTATAATGGGCACGTGAACATCAGAACGGGACCACAAAGGAAGAAGGTGGCCTGGTCTGATGAATTTTAAGAATGGTTTGAGAAACACAAAAAGTTTGAGGTGTTGACTTGCCCTCCAGATTTTCCAGATCTCAATCCAATTGAGCATCTGTGGGATGTACTGGAAAAACAAGTCTGATCCATGGAGGCCTCACCTCACAACTTGCAGGAATTTAAAGGATCTGCTTCTTTTGACTTGGTGCCAGATCCCACAGCATACCTTTAGAGGTCTAGTGGAGTCCATGCCTTGATGGGTAATAGTGGGTGGTCCTAATGTTATGGCTGATCAGTGTATGTAACTGTATGTATATACAGATTTGGGTGGAACCCTGCCTTTTTTGTCCATCTTTATAGCAGAAGTAACCATACCCAGTCCAGATGAAAATTGGAAGAGAAAGCACTGGCTGTTTTTATGTTTTATTTATGCTTTCACACTTATCCTGTTACATCTCCTCCCCAGGTGCTGGTAACCACCATTACTTTGTCCTTTTCCTGTGTGCTACGGTATATGTGGGCCACTGGATGATCTACGCCTCCTCCATATGTAAGTGACTGTTGGGCTTGCTCATAGCAGATGACAATGAAAGCCTATAGGGCACGTTTGGCACAAAAGTACTTTCAGATGCATTATGATGCAGTTTCGAAGGTCTCTATTCAACTGATGTAAAGTGGACCTGAACTAAAAAAAAGTAAAGATTTGCTATGTTATAGGGTACATTTAACCATTTTAATGCCCAACTCCGGGCAAAAAAAAAAATAGCTTTCCTATGCAGTGAGTCTGTGCCTGCACTGCAGGGGTCATCTGCTTGTTTTGTCTAGGGGTTAGGACAGGGATCCTCAGAAAGCTTATGCTCACCCGATCCTTCATTCCATCTGAAAAAGGCGCTCCCGCTCAGTCCAGTGGTGAACTGTTCCTGGCTTGTGGACCCTGCTCTGGGTTTGATGACATTCAGAACAGTCCACAACTCAAGACTGCTGAATCGTGAGGGGACCGGACCGGGAGCTGGGAGGATTGAAGGATTAGGTAAGTGTTTCTCCTTTCTCCTCTCCCCTAGAAAAAAAATTAGCAATTAAAGTGGTTTTAAAGGCAGAAGGATTTTTTTTACCCTCATGCGTTCTATGCATTAGGATAAAAAAACCTGTGTGCAGCAGCTACTCCAGCTCCCCCCCCCCCCCCAATACTAACCTTAGCCCTATCTGGATTCAGCGATGTACACGAGACCATCGGCTCTCCGGGGACTCTCCCTCAGTATTGGCTTGCGACAGCAGCAGATGTCATTGGCTCTGGCTGCTATCATTAACAGCCGGAGAGGGGGGGGGGGGGAGCTGCAGCTCTGTGTGTGAATGGACACACAGAGCAGTGGCTTAGGAGCAAGCCTGCTCAGGTGCCTCTGGAGCAAACTGCTTGTTCTGGGGGCACTTAGCAGGAGGAAGTAGCCAGGAGTGCTAGCCGGGGAACCGAGAAGAGGAGGCTCTTGGTGGGGTGGGGTGGTGGCGAGCCACAGCTCTGTGTGTGAATGGACACACAGAGCAGTGGCTTAGGAGCAAGCCTGCTCAGGTGCCTCTGGAGCAAACTGCTTGTTCTGGGGGCACTTAGCAGGAGGAAGTAGCCAGGAGTGCTAGCGGGGGACCCAAGAAGAGGAGGATCGGGGCTGCTCTGTGCAAAACCACTGCACAGAGCAAATGAGTATGACATGTTTGTTATTTTATTTTTAAATAAATCAAAACCTTTAATATCCGTTTAACCTGTGCAGTGTGGACACAGCCCCACTACATGGGAAAACTTTGTTTCTTTTTTTTGTCCGGCAAAGAGCTTTAATCTCTTCCCACTGATGTAGGGCAAATATGCAGCCTCGGGTTCAAGGGATTTTACCGGGGTGCCTGCAGCTAGAGGCATCACTCAGTACCGTTTTTTAGAGCCATCAGTGGGCTTTCTTGCAATAACAACCGATGAGGCTAGCTCGGCTGTTAATACAAGCAGCGGGAGGGGCATTCGGCATCCCCCCCCCCCTTTTTTGTGGCTCACTGGGAGGCCCGAAGCAACCAGTCGGCACGTCCTCCCTGGAATCAGCTTTGATTGGGTCTCGGATCTAGTAACCCGAAAGCGATGTCATGACATCACATCCGGTTACTGGAGCCTTAAAGGCGCCAGATTTTTTTTAAAAAAAGTTATAGTATTCAAAACAGCCAAACTTGACGTTTTTGAATGTTTTTAAGTGCAAAGGAGGGATTTGGGGTCTTTAAGACCCCCAGATCCCTCCATAAAGAGTACCTGTCACCTGTGTTAATTTAGTCATCTAAAATATTTTCTTCATCTAAATGAATACAATTTTAGTCCACTAAAATACGACTTAAACTGAAACAATTGAGATGACTAAAACTAAAATGCCATTTTAGTCAAAAGACTACAACTAAATCGGGATTTGACGTCAAAATAACCACTGCACTACCACATAAGAATATGTAGGGGGCATCTACTAATCTGCTAAAAGAAAAGTAAAATAAGAAAAAGGCCTTTCTTATTTTTTTTTTTCCTAATATTATATGCTGTTAATATATTGCAACGATCGCCATTCTATTCTCTAGGGTCTCTGCTTATATATATATAAATGTTTGGGGGTTCGAAGTAATTTTCTAGCAAAAAAATACTGATTTTAACTTGTAAGCAACAAATGTCAGCAAAAAGACTTAGGCATGAAGTGGTTAACCTGTGCAGTGTGTGCATAGCCCCACTTCATGGGAAAACTTCTTTTTTTTTTTTTTTTTTTAGTCCGGCAAAGGGCTTCAAGTCATCCTGAGCAGCACCTATACCCTTTGATAGTGTTCCTCCTGAAAAATAGCGGTGCATTTCCCTAGAGATTTGGTGATGTCACTACTGTACTGCTCACTGTTCTCCTTGCTGGAGAGGAAGCGGGAACCTGAGCACTTGCTGTGCAAAGACCTCCCTGCTTTAGCCATTCTATAGATCAGCGATGGCGAACCTTGTCACCCCAGATGTTTTGGAACTACATTTCCCATGATGCTCAGCTACACTGCAGAGTGCATGAGCATGATGGAAGTAGTCCCAAAACATCTGAGGTGCCAAGGTTCGCCATCACTGCTATAGATCCATGCTTACAGAACTGTTCCATCAGTGGGGAGCTCTGACATAAGGAGGCGAAGCCTGCTTCTCTACCAACATGGTTGTCCCCACACAGAGACACAGTGCAGAACATGGCATGGTAGGTCAGTAATGGGTAAAATATTAGCTGCAGGGGCCAACAGGCAATAGTGGTGACTAGTCCTTTGCCCTCTGTTTGCCTTTTTTTATTTTTTTTTGGCGGGGGCACACTTCATGCATTTGAACTTTAATCAGTCTTGGATCCCAGTAACTCTCCTGCACCCTCTTCCTTCACAGTATGAAGAACAGTAATACATTATAAGACTAACCTGCTGTGTATATTGTCGTTCCCGCAGATTGGGTCAGTCACTGCTCCACCAGTATAGTGAAGGACGGAATCTGGGTATTCTTGTTGGAGATCGTGACCTGCTCCCCTTGGGTCCTTTATATCTTCCTCCTCGTCTGCTCCCTCACTGTGTGGGCAACACTTATGTTCATCATGCAGATCTATCAGGTAATAGAGCCAGGCTATAATCCTATATAACCTGTTTTATTCATCATTGTTCTGAGGGCCTTGATGGGAAAACAGAAGGAAATGGCGCGCTAGGGAGGAAGGTGGTCAAGTTTCAGTCTGATTTTTGTCATGGAAACCTCTGGTTTGAATCTGACCTCCAGACTTTCTTTCAGTATTGCACAGTTGTACCGGATCCTCTTCTGAACTGAAATGGCTTCTCCCGGTTTCACTGCACACTGTGAGCTTCTCACAGAAGCTGCAGCAACTCAGATAGATCCCGCCTCATTTCCTGGCTGCAGCATTATCTAGTTCTTTCCTCCCCAGCCTGTCACTTTCATTCATTAGGTTTCAGTTCTTTCAGTCACAGAGGATCAGCATCCACATGTGAGTGTTGGATAAACTGACCTCTAGAAGAGAAGCCAGCCTCAGTGCTTGCCTCAGTGTTTTTACTCAAAATTGAGTTAGTGCTATCAGTGCATATATAAATCAATATTAAAGAGGAAGTAAATTGGCCTAAAATGTTAAATTTAGATTTTTACATTTTTTTTTTTTTTGAGAATGTTATATAGCAGAATGTGAAAAATATTGTTTTTTTTTTTTTTTTTTTTCTTTGTTTTTTTTTCAGAATTTTCAGGTTTTTTTTGTTTTTTATAGCGCAAAAAAGAAAAATCGCACAGTTGATCAAATACCACCAAAAGAAAGCTCTGTTTGTGTGAAAAAAAGGACGTCAAATTTAGTTGGGTACTTAGTCGCATGACCGCGCAATTGTCTGTTAAAGTAACGCAGTGTCGAATCGCAAAATATGGCCTGGTCATTAAGGGTGCAAATCATTCCGGACCAGAAGTGGATATATAGAGATGTGAATTTGATATTGAATGTTGTTTTGTGTAACCTGGAGCTGAATGTTGTGTGTTTTTTCTTTTCTTCAGATTGCATTTCTTGGTCTGACAACTCAAGAAAGATTCAATTTCCAAATGCAGAATAGATTCAGCAAACACAAAGTGTCAATGAGGAGAACTCCTTTCAAGTAAGTGAGCGCACAAGCAATGTCCCAGCCATGTTAGAATAAGGACATCCTTCAATGTGGCAAGTCCGCCTCGTACCATCGCTGACTATCTTTTGAGAATACAAAAAACCTAATGGGGGGGGGGGGGGGTGTTTACTAAAGCTAGAGAATGAAAAACCTGGTGCAGCTCTGCAAAGAAACCAATCAGCTTCCAGGTTTTTTTTTTCTTTTGTCAGAGCTTAAAGTGGATGTAAACCCTCACACATATATACCCAGTGAAGTGAACAGCCTCAGATGATACACAGAGATAAAACAATATCTCCCTACATAAGCTGTGCCTGTTCATCTGCAGTCTTCACAGCTTTCTACACTGTTTAGAAAGTGAACATCATGTTAGAATTTTTTCTTCCTGTTCCAGCACTGGGTTTGGAGTCTTGGCATACACTGTGTGACAGCTGATTAGAGGAAAGGCACACACACCCCCTCCACATAGGCAGAGGAAGGAAGAAACATGCAGGGCTGTGCTGTGAATAGATCAGCTCTCTGCTAACCTATCTCTATGCACCCACCCAGACATAAATTTCCAGCTGCTTTTATCTCCTGTGTCAGAGAACTTGTCATAAATTATCTTGCTGATAAGAGGAACCGAGCAGCAGAAAGACACCGGACTTAGTGCTTTGGAGAGAGATAAGTAAACAATACAGATATGTGCCCAGGTCAGATTTCATGAATGGGATTTACATCCACTTTTAATTGAACAAGCTGAAGTTAGAAGCTGATTGGCTTCCATGTACAGCTGCACCAGATTTTGCACTCCAGTTTTAGTAAACCAACCCCAAAAGTCTTAATGAGTGACTCTTTCCACCTCCCCGTCTGCTCTGTTCAGATGGATACAGAGCACGTGTGCCAAACACAAGGCCCAAAGGCCGGATATCCAGCCTGCCAGAGTATTTCATGTGACTCTTGCACTTCTGCAGCTGCGGCACCCCCTGGTCTCTGCCCCCACCTTGTCTCTGCAGTCTGCAGCAGAGAGGAGGACAGAACTCCATCGCTAGATCCTGCACTTCCCCATGCAGCTGTGGAGAGGCTGTTTCAGGTCCATCTGTGCCAGTTTCCATTTTTTAGTAAAATAGAAATTAGCATAGGTCTGCCCCTAATTAACAGAGGGAATCCCCGCCAAGTCTGACCCGGTGTTCTCCCCTAAATATGTCCCTGAATACACCCAGAAGTTCCAGGAATATATGTACAGTATTTAAAAAAAAAAATGCAAATAAAGGTCAAATATGTCCCTGAATATATCCAATGGGAGCCTGGGGGGTTGGGGGCGGGGGGGGGATGTTTGCAGTGTGCATCCTACTTCTGCATTGGAATTTACTGTCACTAGCTCAGGTATGACCACATCCCCCCCCCCTACTAGAGGCAGACTGGGTGAATTTAATTTAAAGCACGATTTAAATCCCTAGTAAAAAAATACTTGATTTAAATCAACTCGATTTTAAATCAATATTTCTCTTTCATTCATTGACGGACACAGCTTCTGATCTTCTTTACCATTGGGTTATACTGCCCCCTACAGGAGTAGGACACTAGGTAGAAAAAAAGTCTGACTACGCCTATGGCCAGTTCCAGGGGGTATACTCCCTCTCTCTGCTATAGGTACTCCATTTTAATCTAGATCCAGTGGTCACCCCAGTTTGGCCAGCGAGCGAACGCAGATCTCAGCTCCTCACTAGGTCAGCCACGACATAGCCCCACCGGACGGGGGCCGGCCTGCGAGTTAAACGTTTCGCAGGTCGCATACGACCAGATCTCGGCCAGAGTCACAGCGTTCCTCCTTGCCAACAGCCCCTATTTTGATGGCGAAGCATTCTGTCTGGAGCGGTGCCCTCCTGGTTCCTGGTATGGTGAGTAGCTGTCCCCCCTCTCCCCCTGGAGGGTTTTGGGGTGTGGGCCCCTCCATGGGACGGTAGGACCCCCGGGATCCCCTCCTTCCCCTCAGGCACCCCCCTTCCTTCATCTGCCCCCCCCCCTTCATACCCCCCCCCCCCTCCACCTATGCTGGGGCTGTGTGGGTGGTCTGGTCCACCCTCTGAGGTAGGAGCAGGGCACTATGGGCTGGGGGGGGGGGGGGGCTGTACCTTGTGGGGGCGATGTTCCTTGGAAGCTTTCCTCTCAAGGTCTATCTGCTGTCCCAAGGACCAATCTTCCATCCTGTTTACAGTCGCTGGCTTTGGCGGCTTGGCTGTTGAATGCCAGGTGCTGGTGGATAGAGGTTTTGTCTGAGTCGGTGATTCCAACGCTGTTAAAAGCTAGGAAATCTTCTTCTAGGAAAATCTACCATCGTACGTGGAAGACTCTTGGGGTTCATTCATCCTCGTTCTTTTTTGGAGGCTCGGATCTTGACCTTCCTTCAATGGGAAGGGGGGGGGGGGTGAGCAGAAACTGGCCTTGAGTACTATCAAGGGTCAGGTGTCGGCTTTAACGGTCTTCTTTCAATGGCCCTGAGCCACACACTCCCTGGTGCGTCATTTTATTCAGGGAGTTAGGCACTTGGCCCCTCCAGTGTGGTCTTTGTTGCCACTTTGGGACCTCAATTTGGTGCTCTCAGTCCTCCTTTTGAGAAGCTTTGAGAGATTCCCCTGCTTATGCTGTCTCAGAAGGTGGCCTTTTTGGTGGCTATCACCTCTGCACGCAGGGTATCAGAATTGGCGGCGTTATCCTGTCGTTCACCTTACTTGGTGGTTCACAGAGATAAGTTGGTTCTTTGCCTCTGTCGTTCCTTCCAAAGGTTGTCTCTGATTTTCAATTGAATGAAGACATTGTGTTTCCTTCCCTGTGTCCCAGGCCAACACATCTAAAGGAAATTGCTTTGGTTGCTTTGGATGCTTTGGCAATGGTCCGGGCAATTAGGGTGTACCTGGTAGCTATGGAGTCTTTTAGGAAGTCAGACTCACTATTTGTGCTCATAGATGGGCCTCAGAAAGGGTTGTCCGCTTCCCCTGCGATCATTTCCAGATGGATCAGACAGACGGGGATTCAGGTCTATTCCATCCAGGGTCAGGTTCCTCCTTTCCCTGTTAAGGCACATTCTACTCGGGCGCTCAGTGCCTCCTAGGCCTTCCATCATCGGGCGTCAGTGACGCAGGTTTGCAAGGCGGCTACCTGGTCGTCGGTGCACACTTTCACAAAGTTCTATAAAGTAGATGTGTTGGCATCTGTGGATGCTTCCTTTGGCTGCAAGGTTTTTCCAGGCTGCTGTTTAGAGGACCTGGTCCTCTTTGAGGGTGTATTGTTTTTTTTTTTCAGGTGCGCTCCAGTTGTTTTGGTTGAGCCCCAGTTTACCTGGTTGGCTATAGTTCGTCTTGGGAATTTCTTTTTTCGCTGTTCCCACCCCTCATGTTTAACACTGCTTTGGGAGGTCCCAATGATTAAGAAGATCAGGAGCTGTGTCCGTCAATGAATGAAAGAGAAAATGGGATTTTATACTTACCGTAAAATCCATTTCTCTGATGTTCATTGATGGACACAGCACCCACTCCTCTGTGGAGTTATAATTCTCCTGACACTGCTTGTAACTAAACTGAGTACCTATAGCAGAGAGAGGGAGTATACCCCCTGGGACTACCCATAGAGGTAGTCAGATTTTTTTTTTCTGCCTAGTGTCCTACTCCTGTATAACCCAATGGTTAAGAAGATCAGGAGCTGTGTCCGTCATTGAACATCAGAGAAATGGATTTTACGGTAAGTCAAAAATCTAATTTTTTAGAGAGCAACGGTCTTCTCTGTCCTGCAGTGTCTCTGACCTGCTGTTGACTCACCGATTTTCACTATAATGGGACGGCTGGTGATGCGGCAGTGACAAAACAAGGTGAGGGACGTGGCGGCGGCAGGTGAGTGGATGCCCGCTAACAGGCGCTGCCATGATGGATCTGAAGTGACAGGTGCTCTTTAAATGTAAGGACTCATTCTTGCTGGTAGTTAGAATCTTTAATATTTGCAAACAAAATGGTTTCCTATTTAGAATAATAAGCTATCAGGTTAGTAATACCGCGATATCAGAACCGATTCAATCATACAGTTTGTAGTGTACATAGATTTGCAAAACAATGGAATAAAGGAATATTCCTGAACTTTGTTTATCTCATGGTTACTGTGAAAATGTGTAAATGCATCAATGCAGTGCATGTTATCTCAGTTTGCAGGGCTTGGATTCATTGAATGAGTTTACCAAAAAGTAAATATTGCAGAATATGCAGCCTTGTGCTACATAACTAAGCTCCATTTCATGCTGAATAAACTAAATTATTAAAGAGGTTGTAAACTCAAAAAAAAAAAAAGAAGAAAAAAAAAAAAACCCTGAAAGACAAAGGCATAATGAGCTTAGTATGGATCGCATACTAGCTCATTATGAAATACTTATCTTAGAACAAAGCCCCCGCAGTGCCGCCCGCTTGCCAGTGATATGGCCGACATGTTCGACCGTCCTACTTCCTGGTTCATGTCCTCTGGTCATCTGATTGGCCGGAGGCGCAATGATATCACTCCCGTGCATGCGCATGGGAGCCGCCGTTCACAGCACAGGGCTCTGAAGGAATGGCACGGGAGCGCCGATGACATCATCGGCTGCATGAAAAGTAAATCTCTCCTAAACGGTGCACATTAAGGAGATATTTACAGTACTTATAGGTAAGCCTTATTATAGGGTTACCTATAGGTACAAGTTTTATAAGAGAGGGTTTACAACCTCTTTAATTTATCTTTAAATAGAAAACTATCTTTAGATAGATTTTTACTCCAAAAGCATTTTATTAAAATATATTTGATAAAAATAAAAAAAAATTGGTTTAAATAAAATAAAAAATCTGATTTAAATCGAAAGAAATCTTGATTTTTCTTTTTTTTTTTTTTTTATCAAATTGATTTTTATCCACCCTGGGAGCAGAGGTTTTCTTTATGACCCACAATATATTTATTTTTCTTTCAGCCGTGGCTGTATCCAGAACCTGGCAGACTTCTTCCAATGTCAGTGCTTTGGCCTGATAAAAGTGACCCCCGTGGATTGGACCAAGCAATTTCTCGGCACATTCCACCCATCCAAGATGAGGACCCCCCAACCTGTTTAGAGGCCAACACCTGCAATGGTGGCCTGAAGCTTTTAACTGCTAGCTTCTCCAATAAACTGGTGCCTTACCTAAGAACTGTCCGAGGTGCATTGCAGTCTTCTGATGACCCCTCCACTCTCTCTCCTTTCTGTCTAGAGGAAGATGAAGGGTCCGCTGCTGTTTGGGAACACCAAGTGAGGTTTATGTTTGAATACCATGTGAGTGGAAGAGGGTGTCCTTTTAATAAGACTGATAAATGCTTTAGGGTTTCACCACTAGAATTTATTTTTTTTTTCCTGTTTTATTTTTATTTTTTTTTTAATTTTGTAAAATTTTGTAACCTGTACAAAAAGCAGGAACAAAAGTGAAGTTTTAAATGAAGGAAGAGATATGACTGGGCAAAAAAAATCCATGTTTCTTCCAATTTACTATATATAATATTATGGATAGATCCATATGTGTTTTTCACATTTGTAAGGAAAAATGGTAATACCTGTTCTTAAGGGTGTTACCTAAAGGTCATAGTGTACCCTTCATAGGAGCTGATTGCAGCTACTCAAACATCAAAGAAATGGGAGCTATCACGAGCGTGCCATAATCCTAAATAGCAAAAATTGGAATGACCGATGTATGTACACATCTGTAAGGTGTGGACTTAAGGGGCAAATACATGAGACAGATATTGGACACAAAAGTAACAGATAATCACATTTTATTAGTTACATAATAAAAAGAATGCACATTTAAAATAGAAAAGAATTGACCCAACCAACGTGGGAGGTCAGTCCTTTTTTCTATTTAAAATTTGCATTCTTTTTATGTAACTAATAAAATGTGATTCTCTGTTTCTTTTGTGTCCAATATCTGTCTCGTGTATGTGCCCTTAACCACTTAAGGACCGCCCGCCGCAGATTTACTGCCCCTCCTGCGCGAACCTACGTAACTGTACCCGTGCCTGCAGCTAGGGGGCGAGCGCGCGGGGCCAGCAGCACGCTTCCGCCCCCACTCAGCAGCGGGGTCTCCGATGCACGGGCAGGCGGCTCTGACTGCTGCCGGGCACCCGCGATCGCTCCCTGCTGAGAGAGGACGGTCAGCTGATGTAAACACAGCCGACGGTTCTTCTCCCTGGAATGATCACAGAACACCTGTGATCCTTCTATGTAGGATCACAGGTCTCTGTGCTCATTTCAAAAGCCCCTCCCCCCATACAGTTAGAAACACTCCCCTAGGCTCACACTTAACCCCTTGATCGCCCCTGGGTTAACCCCCTCTCTGCCAGTGTCATTAAAACAGTAAGAGGGCATATTTTTTAGCACTGATTACTGTAGTAATGTCACTGGTTACCCCAAAAGTGTCAAAAATGTCAGTCAGGGGTCCGATCTGTCCGCCGCAATGTTGCAGTCCCGCTAAAAATCGCAGATTGCAGCCATTACTAGTAAAAAATAAAAAAATAAATAAATAAAAATTACATAAATCTTTCCCGTAGTTAGTAGACGAGATAACTGTTGCGCAAACCAATCAAAATACACTTATTGAGATTTTTTTTTTTTATTTACCAAAAATATGTAGCAGAAAACAAATTGGCCTAAAATGTTAAATTGTGATTTTTTTAATTTTATTGGGAATGGTATATAGCAGAATGTGAAAAATACTTTTTTTTTTTTTTTTCAGACTTTGTTTTTTTTGTTTATAGCGCAAAAAATAAAAATTGCACAGGTGATCAAATACCACCAAAAATAAAGCTCTATTTGTGGGGAAAAAAAAGGACATCAATTTTATTAGGGTACAGCGTCGCACGACCGCGCAATTGTCCGTTAAAGTAACGCAGTGCTGAATCACAAAAAATGGCCTGTCATTAAGGGGGAAAATCCTTCCAGTCCAGAAGTGGTTAAAGTCCACACCTTACAGATGTGTATATACAGCTGTCATTCCAATTTCTACCCACAACACTGCCTTCAATTCATTGCTATCTGTGAGCAGGAGCTGGCCCTTTAAAGCGGATCTTCACTGTATCTAAGCACTACAAACCAAAAACGCTATTTAATTCATTTTTATTATCCAAAGCAAGCTCCCCCCATCCATCCATGTCTCTGCTTTATTTTTTTGAAATATCACTTTGTAAAACAGCCCCCTAGCATTTCTGGCTGTGGCCATCTTGAGTAAGGGCAAATGATATCATGTAGCATTTACTTGCTGGAATCCATCTGCTTCTTAGCTCAAGCATGCAGCAGACGAGCGCGCTTAGCTGAGAAACCCTTTCTCCTCTCCTCCCCTCCTGAAAACTCCTGGGATACCTAAAAAGTAACCCAGGTGTTGACCCTCCTGCAGACTCCTGGGATTTATTATATCATTTGTCTAGGCAAAGAACCAGGAAGTACAGTAAACCCCCCTCCATCGCGGGGGTTACGTTCCGGACCCACCCGCGAAAAGTGAAAATCCGCAAAATAGACCCTATTTAAATACACTCTAGGCATGTTTTTATAACTTTCACTGTACTTTTAGGCTGCATTCACACTTGAGCGTAGCGTTTTCCCACGTTTTTTACCACGATTTCACTGCGATTTTTAGGCGTTTTTTTTTTTCAGGTGTTTTTGGAGGCAGGCATTGACATCTATCAAAAAACACTGGTAATCAGCCCAAAAAGAAGCTCATGTACTTTTTTCAGCTACAGGCTTTTGCTTCAGGCGTTAAAACGCTCAGATGTGAACAGGGGCCATTTAAATGAATGGGGTTTTACTTGTTGGGCGTTTTTTAGAACGTTTTTTTAGCGTTTTTGGAGCTGAAAAACGCTCAAAAAACGCCCAGGTGTGAATGGAGCCTTAAAAGCTTTTTAAGGTCTTTAAACACACTTTTAAAGCAATAGAAACACATTTAAACACATAAAAGATACTGAGAGACAGAGCAAGAGCAATGGAAAACACAAAAATATTTAATTAGCAATGATTTAATTAGTAAAATAATATTAATAGGTCTACAGAAAAAAAAACGCAATATACCGAGACCGCAAAAACCGAACCGCGATATAACGGGGGGTTACTGTAGTTGAAGAAATGTAACAAAAAAAAGTTTAAAACAAGTAAATACGATACATTTTCCTATCTGTTTACTAATGCTAGCAGCATGAGGATTAAACATAATTAATGTCGATTGAGAGAATGAAGTTCTACTATAAGGGGATCGTAAACCATGCTAGGACAGGTTCCTGATCATGTGATCACTATGATTGGCTGTTTCAGGGATCACATGTTTCGGGAGCCCATCCTACCAGCCAATCTTCACCATGCAACAGGAGCTCTTGGTTGATAACGGGGTCATACTTCTGGAGCTGCACAATCGAACGTGTTCTCCATAAAGCCCGCCTCTGTGCTGAAATGTATATGTTTGGCTAGTGGGAAGGGTTTTAAAGATTTGTATCTGCATGACCCAAATTTATCCCCAAAAAAACTCCCTGTAGATCATGTCTTGGCTTTTATTTGTTTCTTCAACCTTGTCCCTGTAGGAGGAAACTGCTTTTGTTACTCTGTGTGACATCAGCAGCAAGCTTATAAAATTCTTTCAGGGGGAGCTGCTAGCGGGGGGGGGGGGGGGTTCAGCAGGTTTGCCCAGTGTCAGCTTCTGAAGATGTAAGCACAGCCCAAGAACTACATCTCCCAAGAGCCCCTACATGCAAGGGGCACAGCTTTGTGGGGTTTAAAGAACGTGAAACCTACCTTGGATCCTAACTCCAGTGTCATTACTTCATTATTGTTCTACATTACTAAGCGCCTTGATGTCCTGTGACAAGCCAGGCTTTACAGAAGTCTCTGTATCACCCGGCAGTGTTCATCTACTTTTAACCGCTTGCCGACTGCCGCACGACTATTTATGTCGGCAGTCAGCCCCTCACAGGCAGAGCGACGTAGGGATACGTCGGTAGCCTGTAAGGGTGTGGGGAGCGAGTGCACGCCGCGGGAGGCGCGCTCCCGCTCGGTCACGGACCCCCCCTGCGCGTGTGCCCGGCGGACCCGATGTCCGCCGGGCACTCGCGATCGTCCGTGACAGCGGGAGAAAGGCAGGCGGCTGATGTAAACAAAGCCGCCTGTCAGTTCTCCCTGTGTAAGAATGATGATCAAACGGTTCTACTATGTAGGACCGTTGATCACTGTTCTTACACACACAGCCACAGCCAATCACAGTTAGAAGCACGCCCCTAGGACACACTTAACCCCTCCCTCTCCAATACAGTTAACTCCTTCACTGCCAGTGTAATTTTTACAGTAACAGTGCATATATATAGCACTGATTACTGTAGTAATGTCACTGGTAACCCCAAAAGTGTCAAAAATGTCAGTCAAGGGTCCGATCTGTCCGCCCCAATGTCGCGGTCCCGCAAAAAAAATCGCAGATCGCCGCCATTACGCGTTAAAAAACTTTTCTACAGCCAGCCTGTAGTGGGTGGAGCCTGCTGGATCCCTCCCACAGCTCTGCTCTTTGCACAGGCTATGTAAAGCACAGTGATGATGTCACTGCTTCTGTTACAAGCCAATTTCTGGGTTTGCCGAGGCATTTGGTGCTCACAAGGTGGTTTCACATCCTTTGTGGCTGTTGAGGAATATATTTATAAGAGGTTTCTTGGCTGGAGTTCAAACTTAACACCATAAACTTCAAAACTGCCTCTGCCACAAGGCGTGATGTGCCCCGGGTGCCTCTGCCCGAATACAATTGGGGGAAGAGCACAGTGTTTATAGGACAGAGGTGACAGTTGAGTCCTTTGAATGGAATTCTGCGGTGTCCATTGAGCAGCTTTGCGTCAAATCCCAGTTCAACACAATGGAGAAAGAAGACAAGGTTAAAAAGGTACAAGAGGGTTGGAATATACTCTGATTTTTTTTTTTTTTTTTTTTTAGCACAGCAGTACATTAATGGGGCCGTATGGTAATTTGCTGGTGACTTTCATAATATAAATCCCTTTTTAAATGTTTTTTATTGTCTGGTATTTTGGAAATCCATTATCAAAAAGAAAGTAGATAACCTGTAAAAACATATACTGTTCAATGAATATTGTATTCTTCATTAAAGTGTTTTATATATAACGCTTGCATTCCATTTTTTGCTCTATATATACAGTATATGGATAGACAGCATAGACCAGTGGTCCTCAGGGGCTGGTCATCTCCCATCATGCTTTGCAAGCAGCCTGCATTCTAAAAGCACCAAGTACAATCACATTTGTATTTACTAACAACAATGTAGTGCAAATACTTACTTGCTTTGATCTCAATTGAATGGGTTATTTGTGCACACCCTCACAACAAAAGAGTTGTTAGACATGTGCAATTTGTTTTATTACGGATCAAAATTTGAACAAAATAATCTAATTTTGTTCAAATTTTGATCCGTAGATTGGAGATTGGGATGTATCTGAATTTCTGAATCTCAATAGTAATGAATTTCAGTGAATCAGAATTAAATTATAACTAAATGAAATAAGTTTGAAAAATTAGAACACAAATTTGATAATTTAAAACAATTTGAAAAGGAATTGGAATTTGAAATTAAATTGGAATTTGAAAATAAATTGGAATTTGAAACCATTTGAAAATAAATTGGAATTTGAAACAATTTGAAAATTAGATTGGAATTTGAAACAATTTGAAAATGAATTGGAATTTGAAACAATTTGAAAATGAATTTGAATTTGAAACAATTTGTTTCAAATTCCAATTCATTTTCAAACTGTTCAAATTCCAATTCATTTTCAAATTGTTTCAAATTCCAATTCATTTTCAAACTGTTCAAATTCCAATTCATTTTCAAATTGTTTCAAATTCCAATTCATTTTCAAACTGTTTCAAATTCCAATTCATTTTTAATTTGAAAATGAATTGGAATTCAAACAATTTGAAAAGGAATTTGAAACAATTTGAAAATGAATTTGGAATTTGAAACCATTTGAAAATGAATTGGAATTTGAAACCATTTGAAAATGAATTTGGAATTTGAAACAATTTGAAAATGAATTTGGAATTTGAAACAATTTGAAAATTAATTGGAATTTGAAACCGTTTGAAAATGAATTTGAATTAAAACAAATTGAAAAGGAATTTGAAACAGTTTGTAAATGAATTGGAATTCTAACAATTTCAAAATGAATTTGAACAATTCAAAATGGAAACATAATGCAAAAAATACAGTAATGTATAAAAGGGAAAGAAGAGTAGAATAGCACCAATAGAGCCGTCTTCCGAAATTCAAATAGATGGAAAAAATAAATCCACTAAAGGAATCAGAATATATAGGAAATAAATTCCAAAAACAAATCATTCTAACAATGAATATAAGAAAATATTAACGAATGAATCCGAAACCCCTTTTTGCGTTGTGCTTATTTCTAATGATTATTTCTAAATACAAAGGAAAATGTAAAAAGATTGTATAAACTTAACCCCTTCCCGCTGATGCCTCCCAGCCCTTTAAGAGCTTCTAAAGGCTGGGAGGCAGGCAATATTCGAGTCCTGTGACCGCTGTGATTGGCTGTCACAGGTTTTGAAAGCTCTCAATCGCAAGTATGCATCGGGAGCTTTCCTTTCTTTGCCAGTAATGGTGCTGGGGCGCACAGCGGCGCGCACTCTAAGCACAGAAAAGTGTTTACATAGGACCGCATATATACCGCTTCTTGGCTTTAGAGCCCACCCACCAAAAGGCCGCATACATGCATACCAACAGCAAGAAGAGGTTAACGTATTGTGTGTGGCCACTTAAGGGTGATGGCTGATAGATTAAATAGATGAATAGCTGCCCTATAGAGAGATGTGTTAAAGTGGTTGTAATTCCTTACATATACCTAGTAAAGTGATTGGCCTTAGGTGATATACACAGCGATGATCCAAATCCTCCTGCATAAGTTATATCCGTTTATCTGCAGCCCTCTCTTCTCTACAGCCAATCAAAGAACAGCATTTACACAGCTTGCATGAGCTTCCAAAGGCAGAGGGTGTGTATCTGAGTGTAATCTGAGACCTGAGTGGAGTGAAAGGACACTCTAAACACACACACAGTCTCACGGGAAAAGACGCACAGCTGAGGCTGTCAATCACCAGCTGGGTGTAGGGGGGAGGAGTGGGGTTATCTTCCGAGATGACTTAGCGTGGGCTTAGACTGTCAGAAGTGACTCCTGGAGCTAGCAGAGGAATGAGAGAGAAGACAAAGTGTTTTGGATTGAGGCAACTCCACACTATAGAAGGACTAGCTTTGTTCATTTACATTTCAGAGATTTACAACCACTTTCAATAAAAGCCATTAGTGATTGGACGGAGGCATGCACACAAATCGATATTAATAATCAGAAGTAAAAAAACACAGTTTAATTGAAAAATCAATGCTTTTACTGAGAGATGCCAAATATTCCATTGATCAGAGCAATCCAAGATGGCGGACTATCAGAAATCGCTGCACTCCAGCTTTCTGAGCTGATTATAATGCCGGCAGAGTCTACTTCAGTTCATCCTTCTTTCTGTTCCACCTGTGTCAGGCCTCCGAACCCGATTCCCTTTGGGCCAAAGTTCTTCGCATAGCAAACTGGAAAAGGAGAGATGGGGGGCGGGGGGGTCGTTACACAGCAGCTGCAGACATCAGGTAAAATCAATCCATGAACCATTAATGCTGCAGACTGTGTTGAAACTGATTACCCTCAACTCCTTGCAAGCTCAGATCACCACAATATAGCCCTTTAAAGCTGCAGCTATTTAGCTTCCTCTGCCATCAATAATTTTTGCTAATCATCATGATCTATAGGGCTGGCATTAATCACTGTACTACTGTTCTCAAACATTAGCCACTTAAGGACCACCCACCAAAATTACACTGCGGCAGGCTGGCCCTCCTGCACGAACCGCCCTAGGTATTTGTCGGTCGCGCACCTGCAGCTAGGGGGCGAGTGCGCTCCTGCCCCCACTCGTCAGCGAGGACTCCGATGCAGGGGGCAGGCGGCTCCGATTGCCGCCTGCCACCCGCGATCGCTCCCCGCTGAGAGAGAAGAACGGTCAGCTGTTGTAAACACAGCCGACTGTTGTTCTCTCTGCAATGATCACAGAGCGCCTGTGATCCTTCTATATAGGATCACAGGTATCTGTGATCATTTTAAAAGCCCCTCCCCCATACAGTTAAACATGCCCCTAGGTATACATTTAACCCTTTGATTGCCCCTGGGTTAACCCCTTCCCTGCCAATGGCATGATTACAGTAACAGTGCATATTTTTAGCACTGATTACTGTAGTAATGTCACTGGTACCCCCAAAAGTGTCAAAAATGTCAGTTAGGGGTCCGATCTGTCCGCCGCAATGTCGCAGCCCCGCAAAAAATCGCAGATTGCTGACATTACTAGTAAAAATAAAAAAATAAACAATAAAAATTACAAATCTTTCCCCTAGTTTGTAGGCGCGATAACTTTTGCGCAAACCAATCAAAATACGCTTATTGCAATTTTTTGGGGGGGAATGTTATATAGCAGAAAGTGGAAATGATTGTTTTTTTTTTTTTCAGAATTGTCGCTCTATTTTTGTTTATAGCGCAAAAAATAAAAAAATCGCAGAGGTGATCAAATACCACCAAAAGAAAGTTCTATATGTGGGAAAAAAAGGGCATCAATTTTATTTATATACAGCGTTGCGACCGCAAAATTGTCAGTTAAAGTAACGCAGAGCCGAATCGCAAAAAAATGGCCTGGTCATTAATTGGGCAAATCCTTCTGGTCCAGAAGAGGTTAACCACTTGCCGACCGCCGCAAGTACATATACTGCGGCGGTCAGCCCCTCACAGGCAAAGTGATGTACCGGTACGTCACTAGCCTGTGAGGCTCTGGGGAGCGAGCGCACGCCGCACGGTATCCCCCCCCCCCCCGCGCGTGAGCGGCGGACCCGATGTCAGCCGCTCACTCACGATCGTCCGTGACAGCGGGAGAAAGGCAGGCGGCTGATGTAAACAAGCCGCCTGTCATTCTCCCCTGTGTAGAAACAGTGATCATACGGTTCTGCTATGTAGGACCATTGATCACTGTTCTTACACCTCAAGCCACAGCCAATCACAGTTAGAATCACGCCCCTAGGGACACACACAGCCCCTCCCTCTCAAATAAAGTTAACCCCTTCACTACCAGTGTAATTTTACAGTAACAGTGCATATGTATAGCACTGATTACTGTAGTAATGTCAGTCAAGGGTCCGATCTGTCCGCCGCAATGTCGCAGTCCCGCAAAAAATATCGCAGATCGCCGCCATTACGCGTTAAAACAACAAAAATGACAAAAATCTTTCCCTTTGTTAGTAAACGCAATAACTTTTGCGCAAACCAATCAAAATACACTTTTTGCGATTTTTTTTTTTTTTTTTTCTTTTTTTTACCAAACATATGTAGCATAAAACAAATTGGCCGAAAATGTTAAAAAATTTTGATTTTTACATTTTTTTTGGGAGGGAATTTCATATTAAAAAAAATGTGAAAAATATTATTATTTTTGCAAAATTGATGCTCTTTTTTTGTTTATAGCGCATGATCAAAAAATCGCACAGGTGATCAAATACCACCAAAAGAAAGCTCTGTTTGTGGGAAAAAAGGACGTCAAATTAGTTTAGGTACAGCGTCGCACGACCGCGCAATTGTCCGTTAAAGTCACGCAGTGCCGAATCGCAAAATACCCCCTGGTCAGGAAGGGGGTAAAATCTTCCGGGGCTTAAGTGGTTAAATGAAAGAACATATCCCAGCCATCTCTTTAATTGTGCACGCTCCTCCCTGCTGGCCACTAGGTGGTGCAGACTTTAACTGTGCAATATGCTTTTCAGTTGCTTGACTCAAGCCACTATCAGCGCATTGCACACCTAAAGTTTGCAGCACCCCAATGGCCAGCAGGAATTCACGTCTAATCAGGGGGAAGGGGGAAAGAAGGAAAGGTATATGCATAGATTGTATCTTGGCTTTGTATAGAACCTTTAGAATTCTGGGTTTGCAGTGTCTTGACAACATTTCTGTGCAACCTACCCTACCTACCATTGTAAACCTACCTCTCTGTTTATGCTTCCTATGGCAAAGACTGTGATGAGTTATTTACACCAGTCCTGCACATTCTGCTATTTCCAGTTTACATTTTCAAGCCTATCTGTAGGAAAAATGCTTGGCGGTGTATATTAAACATGCTATAGACATCATCAAAAGGAATAGTGGGACTTTGATATTTGATGGTCGCCCAAGATATAATTAAAGTCCAGAGAATATAAAAATATAACAAATTTTATTAATGATCAGTTAAAAGACATCATAAAAACTTGTGATACAGTAGTCCATTACACTATTGATGTATGTGATTGAGATAGAGGGTCTATGGGTTTCGCGGTCAAACCGCTTCCTCAGGACCTGTAAGGATCTATACAATCAAAGTTGTGAATAACAATCATAACAACTAGTACTAAAGAAAAAAAGAGAGAGACACACATTCATATTCTATAGGTACAGTATATTCAGACATCAACATTAATGATTGATGTATGTGATTGCGATAGAGGGTCTATGGGTTTCGCAGACAAACTGCTTCCTCAGGAACCGTAAGGATCTATACAGTCAAAATTGTGAATAACAATCAAAAAAAAAAATAGTACTAAAGAAAAAAATAGACACATTCATATTCTATACGTACAGAATATTCATACATCAACATTAATAATTGACGTATGGGATTGAGATAGAGGTTCTGTGGGTTTCGCAGTCAAACCGCTTCCTCAGGACCCGTAAGGATCTATACAATCAAAGCTGTGAATAACAATCATAACAACTAGTACTAAAGAAAAAAAGAGAGACACACACGCATTCATATTCTATACGTACAGTATATTCAGACATCAACATTAATGATTGATGTATGTGATTGTGATAGAGGTATGGGTTTCGCAGTCAAACCGCTTCCTCAGGACCCGTAAGGATCTATACAATCAAAGTTGTGAATAACAATCATAAAAATTTGTACTAAAGAAAAAAAGGCACACGTTCATATTCTATACGTACAGTATATTCAGACATCAACATTAATGATTGGCGTATGTGATTGAGATAGAGGCTCTATGGGTTTTGCGGTCAAACCGTTTCCTCAGGACCCGTGAGGATCAATGCAATCAAAGTTGTGAATAACAATCATAACAACTAGTACTAAAGAAAAAAAGAGACTTATTCATATTCTATACGTACAGTATATTCAGACATCAACATTAATGATTGATGTATGTGATAGCGATAGAGGTATGGGTTTTCGCGGTCAAACCGCTTCCTCAGGACCCGTAAGGACCATACTTAAATTTGTGAATAACAATCATAACAACTAGTACTAAAGAAAAAAAGAGACTTATTCATATTCTATACGTACAGCATATTCAGACATCAACATTAATGATTGATGTATGTAATTGCGATAGAGGTATGGGTTTCGTGGTCAAACCGCTTCCTCAGGACCCGTGAGGATCAATGCAATCAAAGTTGTGAATAACAATCATAACCACTAGTACTAAAGAAAAAAAGAGAGACACACATTCATATTCTATAGGTACAGTATATTCAGACATCAACATTAATGATTGATGTATGTGATTGCGATAGAGGGTCTATGGGTTTCGCGGTCAAGCAGCTTCCTCAGGACCCATAAGGATCTATACAATCAAAGTTGTGAATAACAATCAAAAAAACTAGTACTAAAAGAAAAAAAAGGGGAAATACGTACATTGACCTAATAGGAAGATACTTCTATTCATTTTTTCTGGATGTCCTCTCCCTAGCTTTCCTTGAGTAAGAGCTTTGTTTTGTTCTGGCTTTGCGTAAATATGGTTTATTGATGTAATTATTTTGGTATCGCATATAGGGGGGGGGGTGTAATTAAATAATTATATATGTTTATGTCTGAATATACTGTATGTATAGAATATGAATGTGTGTCTTACCCTTTTTTTTTCTTTAGTACTAGTTTTTATGAATGTTATTCATAACTTTGATTGTATTGATCCTTACGGGTCCTGAGGAAGTGGTTTGAAATGCGTAGACCCTCTATCTCAAGGACACACATCGATAGTGTAATGAAATACTGTATCACAAGTTTTTATGATGTCTTTTAACTCATCATTAATAAAATTTGTTATATTTTTATATTCTCTGGACTTTAATTATACCTTGGGCGACCATCAAATATCAAAGTCCCACCATACTTTGCCTTTTGACTATGCTACTGTTGGGATGATACCTGGCTAGACCATGTCTTCACAATACTCCACCAGAACCTTTATTGAGGCTATAGAAGACATCAATGAACAGTCAGAAACATCAGGCACTGTATAACCTCAAAAAATCTTCTGTCCCACTGCCTTTCTTAAAGGCTCCATGTTACATAATGAAAGTTTTGTATCAAGACACATACCTGTAAAGAAGTGAGTATACACTTGACTTTCTGGCTGCCTGCAGCTCTCAACAGTGCTCCAATGCCGAGAACTGGTTACCTGAAGTCTGCTGGAAAACCGACACTTCTGGGAGTGTCAGTCTTTGTTGCCCCATGCAGCTCTCACGGGTACTTCCTTCTGACTTCACATCACTGGTGTATCCTACACTGAGACTGGAAGTCAGAGGGAAGAACCAGTTTTCTGGAAAGGAGCAGCAATGAGTGGTGCAGGTGACAGGAAAGGTGTATATACAGTACCTCACAAAAGTGAGTACACCCCTCACATTTTTGTAAATATTTTATTATATTTTTCATGTGACAACACTGAAGAAATGACACTTTGCTACAATGTAAAGTAGTGAGTGTACACCTTGTATAACAGTGTAAATTTCCTGTCCCCTCAAAATAACTCAACACACAGCCATTAATGTCTAAACCGCTGGCAACAAAAGTGAGTACATCCCTAAGTGGAAATGTCCAAATTGGGTCCAAAGTGTCAATATTTTGTGTGGCCGCCATTATTTTCCAGCACTGCCTTAACCCTCTTGGGCATGGAGTTCACCAGAGCTTCACAGGCTGCCACTGGAGTCCTCTTCCACTCCTCCATGATGACATCACAGAGCTGGTGGATGTTAGAGACCTTGCGCTCCTCCACCTTCTGTTTGAGGATACCCCACTGATGCTCAATAGGGTTTAGGTCTGGAGACATGCTTGGCCAGTCCATCACCTTTACCCTCAGCTGCTTTAGCAAAGCAGTTGCCATCTTGGAGGTGTGTTTGGGGGTCCTTACGATGTTGGAATACTGCCCTGCAGCCCAGTCTCCGAAGGGATCATGCTCTGCTTTAGTATGTTACAGTACATGTTGGAATTCATGGTTCCCTCAATGAACTGTAGCTCCCCAGTGCCAGCAGCGATCATGCAGCCCCAGACCATGACACTCCCACCACCATGCTTGACTGTAGGTAAGACACACTTGTCTTTGTATTCCTCACCTGGTTGCCGCCACACACGCTTGACACCATCTGAACCAAATAAGTTTATCTTTGTCTCATCAGACCACAGGACATGGTTCCAGTAATCCATGTCCTTTAGTCTGCCTGTCTTTAGCAAACTGTTTGCAGGCTTACTTGTGCATCATCTTTAGAAGAGTCTTCCTTCTGGGACGACAGCCATGCAGACCAATTTGATGCAGTGTGCAGCGTATGGTCTGAGCACTGACAGTCTGACCCCCTTTAACCTATGCGGCAATGCTGACAGCACTCATACGTCTTTTTCCCAAAGACAACCTCTGGATATGACGCTGAGCACGTGCACTCAATTTTTTTGGTCGACCATGGTGAGGCCTGTTCTGAGTGGAACCTGTTCTGGTAAACCGCTGTATGGTCCTGGCCACTGTGCTGCAGCTCAGTTTCAGGCTCTTGGCAATCTTCTTATAGCCCAGTGATGGCAAACCTTGGCACCCCAGATGTTTTGGAACTACATTTCCCATGGTGCTCATGCACTCCTCAGTATATTTGAGCATCATGGGAAATGTAGTTCCAAAACATCTGGGGTGCCAAGGTTCGCCATCACTAACCTAGGCCATCTTTATGTAGAGTAACATTTCTTTTTTCAGATCCTCAGAGTTCTTTGCCATGAGGTGCCGTGTTGAAATTCCAGTGACCAGTATGAGAGAGTGAGAGCGATAACACCAAATTTAACACACCTGCTCCCCATTCACACCTGAGACCTTGTAAAACTAACGAGTCACATGACACCGGGGGGAGGGAAAATGGCTAATTGGGCCCAATTTGGACATTGTCCCTTAGGGGTGTACTCACTTTTGTTGCCAGCGGTTTAGACTTTATTGGCTGTGTGTTGAGTTATTTTGAGGGGACAGCAAATTTACACTGCTATACAAGGTGTACACTCACTACTTTACATTGTAGCAAAGTGTCATTTCTTCAGTGTTGTCACATGAAAAGATATAATACAAATACAAAAATGTGAGGGGTGTACTCACTTTTGTGACATACTGTATGTGCATTACATGGTCGGCAAGAGGTTAACACCTGTGTGTCCTGAAAGTTTGATCATACGAGGGATCAGGACATAGAACCACAAACCTTTGCAGTAGATTTCTCCATCCTTCTCCGTCACAGTGGTGGAGTCCAGACTCTTCCCACACAGCGCACAGCGGAAGCAGGTTTTATGCCAAGGCTGCAGAGAAAGGAACCGCCATTATAGTATACATCCATTATCCTCTGACGAAACGTATCAATGCGGTAAAGGTAGAAGTCCCCCCCCCCCAGGGTTACTCCCCAGCAGGGACACAGACGGCCATAAAAACATAAATGTAGACTGAAGTATTGAAGCATCACTCCACATCTGAAAGTCTACAGCTCAAACTACGGCCCTCCAGCAGTTGTGGAACTACAC
The DNA here is from genome assembly GCF_965119305.1 of Pelophylax lessonae. NCBI lineage: Eukaryota > Metazoa > Chordata > Amphibia > Anura > Ranidae > Pelophylax > Pelophylax lessonae. Next base: position 12,106,797 of record NC_138777.1, on the reverse strand, counting down.
ATCCCATGAGGCATTGTAAAACTCTGACATTCACAGACATGACTAGACATGGTAATTGAAGTTCCTGAACAACTGGAGGGCCATAGTTTGAAGACCCCCTGGTCTACAGGGATATTTTAGCTAATTTCGCTAAAGAAAAGCCAACACGTTTCAGGGGCTGTAAAGATTCCCCTTTTTCAGGGCTGAATGAGCTCAGGAAAAATCTAGACCAGATATTAGTCAGAAGTGCTGGTGATCTATTGCTGGTGTTCTGTTGAATAGTGCATCCTTGCCTCCAATGATCTGCGCATACGCAGTACTTAACGTCACACCAGCTGATCTAATGATCAGCTGGCGCGAAGTAAACACTGCGCATGCGCAGATCGTCTGAGGCATTATCTGACGATCTGCAAAGGGTGGAGGGAGAATCTAATTGTCATATTCTGCCTTGCTCTCCCTGCGCATGTGCAAGATTTGAGCAACGTCATAGGTGGAATACTATTGCTGCTGTGCGGATGCAGCGCGGATTCCGTCGCTCAGGTCTCACACATGCGCAGAGAAAGCTAGGCAGTATATGACAATTAGATTCTCCCTCCACGCTTTGCAGATTGTCGGATAATGCCGCAGATGATCTGCGCATGCACAGTGTTGACGTCACGCCAGCTGATCAATAGATCAGCTGGAGTGAAGTTACGTACTGTGCATGGGCAGATCGTCTGAGGCATTATCGGACTGGATGCATTATTTGACAGAACACTGGTAGTCCTGTTGGGAGTCTTATATCACATTTTAGGTAATCAGTAGAACAAAAGCTTTCTTGAGCTCAGGCCTGAAGAAAGGGGGTTATTACAACCCCAAAAGGCAGGGCTTTTTTTCAGCGGGAACGCGGGGGGAACGCAATTCAGGCACCTCCAGCATTGAATTTATGTAATGATAAGGGGTGCTGGGGTGTGCTGGAGGGTCTATGGATGTTTGCTGTTGGGGGATTAATTGTTGCTGTAGGTATCCACTGTTCAGGAAGGGGGTGTCTTGTTGATAAGGGGGGGGGGGTCTTATGTTGCTAGGGGCCAACTGTTGCTGGGAGGGATCTATTGTTCCCGGATGCTGGAAAGTCTATTGTTGCTGGCAGGGGTCTATTATTCCTGGGGAGGATGTATTGTTGCTCTGGGGGTATTTTATTGCATGGCATCTACTGTTGCTGGGGGAATCCACTGTTGAGGCAGGGATCTATTGTTGCTGTAGGTATCTATTGTTCAGGAAGGGGGTCTCTTGTTGATAAGGGCGGTTCTTATGTTGCTAGGGGCCAACTGTTGCTGGGAGGGATCTATTGTTCCCGGATGCTGGAAAGTGTATTGTTGCTGGCAGGGGTATATTATTCCTGGGGAGGATCTATTGTTGCTCTGGGGGTATTTTATTACAGGGCATCTACTGTTGCTGGGAGAATCCACTGTTGAGGCAGGGGTCCATTATTGCTGTAGGTATCTATTGTTCAGGAAAGGGGTCTCTTGTTGATAAGGGGGGTCTTATGTTGCTAGGGGCCTACTGTTGCTGGGAGGGATCTATTGTTCCCGGATGCTGGAAAGTCTATTGTTGCTGGCAGGGGTCTATTATTCCTGGGGAGGATTTATTGTTGCTCTGGGGGTATTTTATTGCAGGGCATCTATTGTTGCTGGGGGAATCCACTGTTGAGGCAGGGATCTATTGTTCCCGGATGCTGGAAAGTCTATTGTTGCTGGCAGGGGGTATATTATTCTTGGAGAGGATCTATTTTTGCTCTGGGGGTATTGTGTTGCAGGGCATCTATTGTTGCTGGGGGATCTACTGTTAAGGGATGAATCTATTGTTCTTGGCCGCTGGGTGTTCTGTTGTTTCTGGCAGGGGTTCTAATGTTCCTGTGGTGGATATTTTGTTGCAGGGGGTCTATTGTTGCTGGGGGGAGGGATCTATTTTACGTTTTTTCTTGTTATCCTTAAAAAAATTCCATACAAATTACTTAGCATCACAAAATTATCCTTGGTTCTGTATTCTCTTAAAGGGGCGGTACTGGGAGATGGGTATGGGGGTGGAACCAAGGGACAGTGCTCAGAGCTGAGTAGGGTGCAGAGACAAGGGGTGACTCGGAGGGGGGGGGGGGGGAGTACATGCACCTATTTTCTGAGAAGAAAACCCTGCCAAAAGGTGTTGGCTTTTCTTAGTCAATTTTAAATCAAACATCATTCTAGGCTTTCATATGTGGAGTGATGCATTACATTATTTCCATTTTAGAAAGACATTTTTTTTTCAGAAAAGGGTGGACCCGGGGCGCAGAGCAGTGCGCCCTGAGCCCACCCATTTGTGTGACAATAGCGAATGAATATTCGCTATTGTCACACGGATCCTCCTCCTGGCCAATCAGGAAGCTGGTCCGAGACGCGTTTCCTGATTGGCCCAAAGGTGAACCCATGCCATTGGCCGAGGAGGAGGAGGGCAGACTCGAGGAGACGCGGGGAGACTGAGGAGAAGCCGCCGCTGCAAATCAGGTAAGTGCACTGGTCACTGTGCATTGATTGGGGGCATGTTGTGGCACTCTGCATTGATTGGGGGCATGCTGTGGCATTCTGCATTGATTGGGGGCACGCTGTGGTCACTGTGCATTGATTGGGGGGCATGCTGTGGTCACTGTGCATTGATTGGGGGGCATGCTGTGGTCACTGTGCATTGATTGGGGGGCATGCTGTGGTCACTGTGCATTGATTGGGGGGCATGCTGTGACACTCTGCATTGATTGGGGGGCATGCTGTGGCACTCTGCATTGATTGGAGGCACGCTGTGGTCACTGTGCATTGATTGGGGGGCATGCTATGGTCACTGTGCATTGATTAGGGGCATGCTGTGGTCACTGTGCATTGATTGGGGGGCATGCTGTGGTCACTGTACATTGATTGGGGGGGCATGCTGTGGCACTCTGCATTGATTGGGGGCATGCTGTGGCACTCTGCATTGATTGGGGGCACGCTGTGGTCACTGTGCATTGATTGGGGGAACGCTGTGGTCACTGTGCATTGATTGGGGGGGCATGCTGTGGTCACTGTGCATTGATTAGGGGCATGCTGTGGTCACGGTGCATTGATTGGGTAGCATGCTGTGGTCACTGTGCATTGATTGGGGGGCATGCTGTGGTTACTGTGCATTGATTGGGGGGCATGCTGTGGCACTCTGCATTGATTGGGGGGGCATGCTGTGGTCACTGTGCATTGATTGGGGGGCATGCTGTGGTCACTGTGCATTGATTGGGGGCATGCTGTTGCACTCTGCATTGATTGGGGGCATGCTGTGGTCACTGTGCATTGATTGGGGGCATGCTGTGGTCACTGTGCATTGATTGGGGGCACGCTGTGGTCACTGTGCATTGATTGGGGGGCATGCTGTGGTCACTGTGCATTGATTGGGGGCACGCTGTGGTCACTGTGCATTGATTGGGGGCATGCTGTGGTCACTGTGCATTGATTGGGGGCATGCTGTTGCACTCTGCATTGATTGGGGGCATGCTGTGGTCACTGTGCATTTATTGGGGGCATGCTGTGGTCACTGTGCATTGATGGGGGCATGCTGTGGCACTCTGCATTGATTGGGGGCACACTGATCACTCTTCATTGACGCCCCCCTCAGCGGGCCACAGAAAAATGATCAAACGTTGACCGGTCCGCGGCGATAAAAAGATTGGGGAGCACTGCTCTGGATTACAAATACAACCAATAAAATAAACTACTTACCCTTCCTCCACCCATTACTTTCTCAGCAGCATAGACTGACTTTCCACATCTGGGGCACTTCTCTGTGGTACCAAGTTTCTGTGCAAACTTGGAGGTGTGTGTGGTGGTCGGGGAGCCGCGGGACGGGTGGGTCCTGCAGAGACAGAGATGGGTTTGTATGTTGTTATAGAATTAAAGATATTTTGTTAAAGGGTCACTCTGCTCAAAACTGATATTTATTTGTATTAGATGCTTCAGGGCTAAACCAACTTCTCTCCCTCAGGGGCTCTATTGATGAGATTCCTGCAGTTCCCGGGTCTGTACACCCGCTGTGCCCATTATGATGGGTTCCCATTATCCCTGTGCTGAGTTCCTGGGTCTGTACACCTGCTGTGCCCATTATGAGGGGTTCCCACCATCCCTGTGCTGAGTTCCTGGGTCTCCACACCTGCTGTGCCCATTATGAGGGGTTCCCACCATCCCTGTGCTGAGTTCCCGGGTCTGTAAACCTGCTGTGCCCATTATGAGGGGTTCCCAACATCCCTGTGCTGAGTTCCCGGGTCTGTACACCTGCTGTGCCCATTATGAGGGGTTCCCCCCATCCCTGTGCTGAGTTCCCAGGTCTGTACACCTGCTGTGCCCATTATGAGGGGTTCCCACCATCCCTGTGCTGAGTTCCTGGGTCTGTAAACCCGCTGTGCCCATTATGAGGGGCTCCCTCCATCCCTCTGCTGAGTTCCCGGGTCTCCACACCTGCTGTGCCCATTATGAGGGGTTCCCTCCATCCCTGTGTTGAGTTCCCGGGTCTCCACACCTGCTGTGCCCATTGTGAGGGGTTCCCATCATACCTGTGCTGAGTTCCCGGGTCTGTACACCTGCTGTGATCATCATACAATATATATGGTTATAATCTCATACTCACTCAGCCACTTCGATGCCGAATCGCTCTCCGGTGTCGGTGCTCAGGCAGCCCGCTCCTTGTCCGTACCCATACCCCTTGGGGCCATACTTCCGCCCGTAACAGGATTTGCAGTATATCTCAGACTCATGCGCTGCCACTGTAGTGCTGTCCAGGGCTTTCCTGCATACCACTGCAGAACAAGACGTCGGCTTATTCAGGGGCTACGGATGCTTAAAGGGGAGCTCTAGACAAACATAACTCCCCCACCCCCCTCTAAAAACAAGGCGCGTATTCATTCAAATGTATATAAATCCAAAATCTATTTTCGCTATAGATTAGGAACAATTCCTATTGAACTACTTATTGCATTCTGTGTGCTCTGTTTCAGATGTATGTATTTTTATAATTGTATTGAACTGCATCAGGATATTATTGTTTAGTAGGATGCTGACATCTATTGGTGGTTTTGGCCCACTACAACTTGTTTACTTTGTGATTTTTGTTTCTCCCTCTGCTCTCCCCTCCTATTTAGTGGTAGTTAGTTCAGTTCTAGCTAGACACTTCCCATTTCTTCAATGTTCCCTCAGTCAGTGGTAGTACTTAAAGTTTTACTAAACCCAGGAGCCTTCATCCGCTATTTCAGGTCTCTGACAATCAGGGCCGGGACAAGGGGCGGGCAGGAGGGGAACCTGCCCTGGGTGCAATGGTTTTTTTGCAAGGATGGGGGCTCCCTGACTTTAACCTTAAGGGAAGGGGGGGCGCAGTTTGGCATCTTTGCCCTGGGCGCTGGGTGACCTTGTCCCGCCACTGATTATTGCTCTCGCTCTAGCAATAATCTTTTTTTTTTTTTACACTGTCCCTATAATAGTTTTTTTTTTATCACTTTTATTGGTGTCACAAGCAATGTAAACATCCCTTGTGACAGTAATAGGCAGTGACAGGTACTCTTTATGGAGAGATCTGGGGTTTAAAAGACCCCAAACCCCTCCACTGCACTTGAAAGCATTCGAAACACCAAGTTTGGCTGTTTTGAATACTATAATTTTTTTTTTTTTAATCTGGCGCCATTATGGCTCAAGTACCCAGAAGTCATGACATTGCTTCAGGCTTTCTATATCAGAGTCTTGATCAAAGTCGAATCCGGCCTTGTTCGGGTCTTTGTTCAGCCAGGGGATGTGTCGGCTGGTTCCACTAGGAGACCCGAGCGAGCCAAGGCGGCGGGAGGGGGGGGGGGGCGTTCCCTCCCGTTCCTTGTAATAACAACTGAGCAGCGGTTAAGCCGCATCGGTTGTTATTACAAGAAAGTCGACCATTGTCTCTAAAAAATGGTACCGGGGTAATGCTTGCAGCTGCAGGCATCACCCCGGTACAACCCCTTGAAGCCGAGGCCGCATATTTTCGTTACATCAGCGGAAAGGGGT
>NC_138777.1:12053265-12095765 GCF_965119305.1 Pelophylax lessonae | reverse complement strand
TCCAGCACCGATCCTGCAGACAATACATCCTAATGCACCGTCCACAGCCTCTATTAACACAAAAAGCACTGTAGAGGACATCTGAAAACTGTGAGATTTAGCAGCTTTTTAGTGTAAAAAAATAGAAAAATAAAAAAAAAAACAAGTTTTCCATGTGCAGAAACGTCCAAGAACAAATCATGAGAACGTGTCCCAAGTCCTGAGAATCACGGACAGTTGCAGTAGTCTGGTCACAGTTAGAGGGACTCACCTGTCCTTCTCTGGTGGCTTCTCAGGGAGTGTAAGGTCTCTTCGCACTCCGGGACCCTTTAAATTCCCCAGAAAGATCTTTCCCCGGGTGATGATTGATGCTGAGGAACATCTCTGAAATCAGACGGCTGAAAATAGCTCCTGAGCAGTCCCTGGACTTTTTCCTAATACCGCGATAGAGATGGATAACAATGTGTTCTGGAATTCCACTCAGGATCACAGCTTTCCAGTCTGTCTCATATTACTTAGACCGACGCGCCCTTCGCGGCTGCCCCAAATCGCAGAGGAAACCCCTACAGCGAGGAAAGGGTTAATAATATCCAATAATAGCGCAGCTGTTTTGGGCATTCAGTTCTGGGTGGAATGTAGAAATTATAGAATTCTTTAACCACCTCAGCTCCGGGAAGGTTTTCTCCCCATTAATGACCAGGCCATTTTTTTGCGATACGGCACTGCGTTGCTTTAACTGACAATTGCGCGGTCGTGCAACGCTGTACCCAAATAAAACTGATGTCTTTTTTTTTTCCACACAAATAAGAGCTTTCTTTTGGTGGTATTTGATCACCTGTGTGAGTTTTATTTTTTGCGCTATAAACTATGCATTAGAAAATTACTTATAACCCGCAAACGTACATATTTTTTTTTTCTAGCAGAGGCCCCAGGGAATAAAATTTAGATCGTTTCAATTTTTTATGTCAGCGGTTTTGCAAACGCATTTTTTTTGGGTAAAAAAAAAACTTTTATTAACCACTTGCCGACCGCTCACATTGAGCGTACTGCGGCAAAGTGGTTCGTTATCGTCCAGCGACGTAGTACTACGTTGCTGGACTCCTCCCCCTGTAGGCGGTGCTCGCGCGCCGCCGGAGGCGCGCTCCCGCTGTTTTCATTCACATCGCCGCTGCTCTTCCCCGATCGTCGGGGAATCTAGTTTGGAGATCCGCCCACTTGTGTAAACAGAGCGGGCGGATCTCCTAAGTGACAGGGAGTGACAGATCGCAGTGTTCAGCATAGCTAAACATGCGATCTGTCCCTGACTCACTCAGTCACCCCCCCCCCCACACACGTCAGTAAGCACCAGGCATACATTAACCCCTCCCTCTCCAATAAAATTAACCCCTTCCCTGCCAGTGTCATTTTTACAGTAACAGTGCATATATATAGCACTGATTACTGCAGTAATGTCACTGGTAACCCCAAAAGTGTCAAAAAAGTCAGTCAAGAGTCCGATCTGTCTGCCGCAATGTCGCAGTCCCGCCAAAAAAATCGGAGATCGCCGCCATTACTCGTTAAAAAAAAAACACCAAAAATGACAAAAATCTTTCCCTTAGTTAGTAAACGCAATAACTTTTGCGCAAACCAATCAAAATACGCTTATTGTGATTTTTTTTTACCAAACATAGGTAGCAGAAAACAAATTGGCCAAAAGTTAAAAAAAAATTTGATTTTTACATTTTTTTGGGGGGGAATTTCATATAAAAAAATGTTAAAAATATTGTTATTTTTTCAAAATAAATGCTCTTTTTTTGTTTATAGCGCAAAAAGTAAAAATTGCACAGGTCATCAAATACCACCAAAAGAAAGCTCTGTTTGTGGGAAAAAAAAGGACGTAAATTTCGTTTGGGTACGGCGTCGCACGACCGCGCAATTGTCAGTTAAAGTCGCACAGCGCCGAAGCGCAAAAAGTGGCCTGGACGTAAGACAGCAAAATCCTCCGGTGGTAAAGTGGTTAAAAAACAAAACAAAACACAATAGTTACCCCAATTTTTTGTATAATATGAAAGATGATGTTATGCCAAGTAAACCGATACCTAACATGTCATGCTTTAAAATTGCTACCGCTCGTGGAATGGCAACAAATTACGGTACTTAAAAATCTCCATAGGCGACGCTTTAAACGTCTTTACAGGTTACGGGTTTAGAGTTACAGTGGAGGTCCAGCACTAGAATTATTGCCCTCACTCTAACATTTGTAGCGATACTTCAAGTGTGGTTCAAATACCATTTACATATGCGTGCGCCACTTACGTATTCGTTTGCTTCTGTGCTCGAGCATGGAGGGATAGGGCGCTTTAGATTTTTTTTATTATTATTTATTTTACTTTTTATTTTTAATACACTGTCCCTTTATTTATTTATTTTTATCACTTTTATGTAATATAAACATCCCTTGTAATATAAATAAGGATGACAGCTCCTATTTAGGGAAAGATCTGCCTTCAAAAAGACCCACAATTTCTACCATTAACCACTTAAGCCCCCGGAAGATTTTACCCCCTTCCTGACCAGGGCCTATTTTGCGATTCAGCACTGCGTGACTTTAACGGACAATTGTGCGGTTGTGCGACGCTGTACCCAAATGAAATTGACGTCCTTTTTTCCCACAAACAGAGATTTCTTTTGGTGGTATTTGATCACCTGTGCAATCTTTACTTTTTGCGCTATAAACAAAAAAAGAGCGACAATTTTGCAAAAATAACAATATTTTTCACATTTTTTTATATGAAATTCCCCAAAAAAATGTAAAAATCAAAATTTTTTAACATTTTAGGCCAACTTGTTTTCTGCTACATATGTTTCGTAAAAAAGAAAAATCGCAAAAAGCGTATTTTGATTGGTTTGCGCAAAAGTTATTGCGTTTACTAACTAAGGGAAAGATTTTTGTCATTTTTGTTGTTTTTTTTTTTAACGAGTAATGGCGGCGATCTGCGATTTTGTTTTTGCGGGACTGCGACATTGCGGCGGACAGATCGGACCCTTGACTGACATTTTTTACACTTTTGGGGGTACCAGTGACATTACTAAAGTAAACAGTGCTATACATATGCACTGTTACTGTAAAAATGACACTGGCAGGGAAGGGGTTAACTTTATTGGAGAAGGAGGGGTTAAGTGTGTCCCTATGGGCGTGCTTCTAACTGTGATTGGATGTGGCTTTTCATGTAACAGCAGAGATCTACGGTCCTACATAGCAGGACCGTATGATCTCTGCTGTTACACAAGGGAGATTGACAGACGGCTTTGTTTACATTAGCCGCCTGCCTTTCTCCCGGTGTAACCGACGATCGCGAGTGAGCGGCAGACATCGGGTCCGCCGCTCACACACGCGGGGGAGTCCGTGAGCGAGTGGGAGCGCGCCTCCGGCAGCGCGCGCTCGCTCCCTAGAGCCTCACAGGCTAGCGACGTAATGCTACCTCACTTTGCCTGTGAAGGGCTGACTGCCGACGTAGATAGTCATTAGGCAGTCGGCAAGTGGTTAAAAGCAAAAGATTAAAAAAAAAAAAAATACAAAATTTTCCTCCAGCCTGGACCGGAAGTGACATCATGAAATCGCTTCGGTTCTCCAAGGCCATAGAGTTGATCAAAGAGTGTTAACTCTTTGATTGCTAATGAGAGCAGCCGGCCACACCGTCATATTGTTTCTCAAGCAAACCGACAAACATTAAGCCCAAGAAACACTGGCGAGCAGCCGGTGGGGGTAGTGCCCTTCCTCTGCTTTGGAAACACTTCCAGTGGCTTATGAGACGCTTGGATCTGTTTCATGAAAAAGCCGGCCGCCTGCAGAAAAAAAACACGTTAGCGGGTTTCTGGCTGATATCTTCAGCCGTAATCCCGGTGAACCACTTGCAAACTGCGACGTCAATATACCGTACGTATTGCGGGGGGGGGGGGGGGGGATAGAACTGGGGGAATCCATAGCGGAGAAGGATCTGGGGGAATCCATAGCGGAGAAGGATCTGGGGGTATCCATAGCAGGGAAGGATCTGGGGGAATCCATAGCAGAGAAGGATCTGGGGGAATCCATAGCGGAGAAGGATCTGGGGGAATCCATAGCGGAGAAGGATCTGGGGGAATCCACTGCGGAAGCTGCAGTTTCAAAAGCAAAGTCCTTTCTTGTACATAATTGAAAAATCTATGGATAGACCTTAAAAGAGCAGTGCGTGACAGAGAGCCCAGAAATCTCAAAGAACTGGAAGACTTTTGTAAGGAAGAATGGGCAAAGATACCTCAAACAAGAATTGAAAGACCCTTGGCTGGCTACAAAAAGTGTTTACAAGCTGTGATACTTGCCAAAGGGGGCAGTACAAGATATTAATTCTGCAGGGTGCCCAAACTTTTGCAGACGCCATTTTTCTGTTTTCTGTAATTTTGAAAGTGTAAATGATGGAAATAAAATCTAACTTTTGTTGAATGTCTAATCTGTAATTTGATGCCTTTTGGAGATTTTTCCATCTTTCCTTGGCTTCTTTATGCACATTAATACAAATTTTTACCTGGGGTGCCCAAACTTTGAATCACCACTGTATTAGGAGAGGCATGGACTCCAGAGAGAGAGATATCATTTTTCCCCTGTACAAATCATTAGTAAGACCTCATCTGGAATATGAAGTTCAGTTTTGGGCTCCAGTTCTCAAAAAAGGATAACGGGGAACTGGAGAAAGTGCAGGGAAGGGCAACCAAACTGATAAGAAGCATGGAGGAGCTCAGCTATGAGGAGAGATTAGATGAACTGAATTTATTCTCTCTTGAGAAGAGGAGATGAGGGGGATATGATCTCCATGTATAAATACATAAGGGGGGGGGGGGGTATGATCACCATGTATAAATACATAAGAGGGATATGATCACCATGTATAAATACACAAGGGTGGATATGATCAACATGTATAAATACATAGGGGGGGGGGTAGAATTATCACCATGTATAAATACATAAGGGGGATATGATCTCCATGTATAAATACATATGGGGGGATATGATCACCATGTATAAATACATAAAGGGGATATGATCACCATGTATAAATACATAAGGGGGGATATGATCACCATGTATAAATACATAAGGGGGGGGGATATGATCACCATGTATAAATACATATGGGGGGATATGATCACCATGTATAAACACATAAGGGGGATATGATCTCCATGTATAAATACATATGGGGGGGATATGATCACCATGTATAAATACATAAGGGGGGATAAGATCTCCATGTATAAACACATAAGGGGGATATGATCACCATGTATAAATACATAAGGGGGGATATGATCACCATGTATACATACATAAGGGGGGATACGATCTCCATGTATAAATAAATAAGGGGGGATATGATCTCCATGGATAAATACATAAGGGGTCCATTTAGTGAACTTGGTGTTGAGTTGTTCAATTTAAGGTCATCACAGCAGACAAGGGGGCGCTCTTTACGTCTGGAGGAAAAGAGATTTAATCTCCAAATACAGAAAGGTGTCTTCACAGTAAGGCTCGGTTTCCACTAGTGCGACTTGCGGTGCGACTTGACACATGTCAAGTCGCACAGCAAGTCAAAACCCATTGTTTTCAATGGGGCACGTTTCCACTGCCGCGGCTTCAGTTGCCGCGACCTCAAAAGTAAATCGTGTACTACTTTTGAGCGCGACTTCCCTCTATATATGAGGGACAAGTTTAACTGAAGCCGCGGTTTACTTTTGCTACGAAGTCGTGCTAGAAGTAGCACGACTTCGTAGCCGCACTAGTGGAAACCTAGACTAAGAGCTGTGAAAATGTGGAATAGACTCCCTCCAGAGGTGGTTCTGGCCAGCTCAGTAGATTTCTTTTAAAAAAAGGCCTGGATTCTTTCCTGGGTGTATATAATATAACTGGGTACTAATATTTATAGGTAAAGTTGATCCAGGGAATATCTGATTGCCTCTTGGGGGATCAGGAAGGAATTTTTTCCCTGCTGGAGCAAATTGGATGATGCTTTGCTGGGGTTTTTCCTTCCTCTGGATCACCGTTGGTAGAGGATTGTGTATATTTTTTCCCTTTTATTGATTGAACTGGATGGGACTTATTTTTTTCTTTTTTTTTTTAAACCAGACTAACTATGTAACGATATGACCCGCAGGGCAGGAATCAGTGCGGTATCGTATATCCTATACAGCTCTGCAATCTGCTTTTTCCATTTGTAACTTTTATTGATATTCCAGATTTCTCCCCCAGCCAAGCGAAAATACAAGCTGCCCCCACCCACATGGATAGACGGGCCTCACCGAGGACCTGAAATGCTAAGAAGCGAGGACAGAGCGCAGTGATGGTAAAGAGCAGAGATCTCTAGCAGCTAATCAGTTCTCCATTTTCTGTGGGTTTTCTCAGTAAAGAGAACCTGTCATTTGCCACTGCTGTGTTAAACATAAAAAGTAATGGGTCATACACACTATCAGATTATCTGAAGACTTTTGTCTGTAGACTTACCAAAACCATATAATATGAGGTCAAACCTAAACACTTTCAATTTGTATGCAATCCGGCAGGCCCTTGCACTACATAGAAAAGGTAAATCTGAAGGAAAAAGTCTTCAGATAATCTGATAGTGTGTATGGCCCTTTACACCAGTTGTCTGTCTGTGTACTTGTCAGGACTCAAATTACTGATGCCAGATGGCCAACAAGACAGCTGAGCAAACAGCATTTTCAGAGGCAGAGGCTACCCCCCTCCCCTCCCCATGTTTCTCTCATGCCAGGTTTCCCCTAAAGGTATAGGCTCCAGGGTGGTCATCTTGGTCCTTGTTGTGGCCCTCTGCTTGCTTTTATACGGCCCTTGGTGCACTATTCTTCCCACTGATACGAGACACTATTCTGCTAACTGACATCAATGGGGAACCATTCCTGCCAATGACACCAATGATGGGGCACTATTCTTCCCACTGATGCCAAGGATAGGACACTATACCTCCCAATGACACCAACAATGGGGCACTACTCTTCCAAATTATACCAACAATGGGGCGCTATTCCTCCCACTGATGCCAACGATGGGGCACTATACCTCCCAATGACACCAACAATGGGGCACTATTCCTCCCACTGATGCCAAGGATAGGACACTATACCTCCCAATGACACCAACAATGGGGCACTATTCCTTCCAATGACACCCACAATGGGGCACTATTCCTTCCAATGACACCCACAATGGGGCACTATTCCTTCCACTGATGCCAACGATGGGGCACTATTCCTATCAATGACACCAACGATGGGGCACTATTCCTCCCAATGACACCAATGATAGGACACTATTCCTCCCAATGATGGCGCACTATTCCTCCCAATGACAGCAATGATGTGTTTGCCATTGCAAGCATTATGTTGGATGCTTGTTCTGTTTTAATTGCCACTATTGGCGCTTTTCCACTGTATGGTACGCATTAGAACGGTTCGGTACGGTTTGGTACAGCGGCGCTTTTCCACTACATGGTACGGCTCGGTACGGCTCGTTTAAACAGTACCACCTCGGTTGGGGTTCCAAGCAGGCTGTACCGATACCATATCCCACAATCCTTTGCATGCAGCCTTGATTGTTTGTCACTACTAGCCATTGATTGGTCAGAGAATCGTTGTAATCCCACCCACTTACTACTTTAGTGGAAAAGCAAACTGAGCCGAGTAGAGCCTATACAGTGCTGAAACGTGCCGACTTGTACCACACAGTGGAAAAGCAATCTGGAGCCGAGCCGGTACTTGCAGTGGAAAAGTGCCATTTGACATATCTCCCTAGATCCAATCTGTCCGGACAGCATGATCACCTGCTGACTTGGCACCATCCATAGGCAGGTTCACTCTTCGGTAAGACACAGACATTGAACCGAACACAATTTTACTTCAGCTAAATGCAGTACAGAGGATGTTTTTCCAGTCTTTTGAAGTGCAAGAAGACAATCATTTTTCTGATCCTTGTCTCTGTGAATAACTAACACTGACTGAGGGAACATGGAAGAAATGGAGAGGGTCTAGCTAGCACTAAACAGGAGGGGAGGACAGAGGAAAATACCAAAATCACATTTGTAAACAGGATGTGCTGCCCCAAAACCGCCACTAGATGTCAGCATACTGCAAAACAATAACAACCTAATGAAGTTCAATACAACACAGACAAATTACAGGAAAGTGTAGTAGAAAAATCCTGACCCTGGGGCTGTGTAGATGAGGGGGCAACCCTAGTGTTGTGTATAGATCATTACACCAGCAGCACGGCGCATCACAGCCACTATGTGCAGGGGGTTTGGAGGTAAAAGGATGGCCAGGATATTCAAAGTTAATTCATCTTACCACTTATTGTGAAAAGGTGAGCTTACCCTAGAAGGGTAGAAATGTCTTGTAGAGGTGTCAGCCAATTGATCAGACAAACAGCAATGCGCAACTTAAGGTTTACTGTATTAGTGCAAACTATGACAACGCCAATAAAGTAGTAAATGGGTACATCTAGGAATGAACCAAGTCTGACAGGGCAAATCCCAGCAGACGAGGAAAATTGGGATTTTAATGTGCCCAAAATATAGAAGAAAAACAAGTAATAAAAAATATACAAAATTTTTTTGAAAACAAAATGGTAAAATCAAATATAAAAATACAACATATCAGTGGTGTATCACATAGCTTAACACATCCTACGATGCTGTAGATCGACGCGTTTCGCCCACATGGGCTTTCTCAGGATCCGGATGCGTTATAGAATTTTCAAAATATACACCCTGAATAAAAACAAATAAATATCTCACACGACATGCAACAAGATCTTGAATAATGAGCTGGAATTGGTCTAGGCAGGAAAAAAGATGTGGAATCCCCTAAAGAGTCTTTACCCATGGAGGAATGATGCAATCAAACATGAAGCACAAATAAACTCAAAAGCCAAAAACATATTTTTTAAGCACCCTCTGGACCCGGAGGACCATATCTAATAAAGAAAGGAAATCCCGTGTCAAAAAGAAAATCAATCATCCATCTGCCCCTGCCACAACGGATCGGCCCATTGCGGCAGGGGCAGATGGATGATTGATTTTCTTTTTGACACGGGATTTCCTTTCTTTATTGAATGCTTAATGTTTGATTGAATCATTCCTCCATAGGTAAAGACTCTCTTTAGGGGATTCCACATCCTTTTTCCCTGCCTAGACCAATCAGCCAATTTCCAGTGTGAGATATTTGTTTTTATTCAGGGTGTATATTTTGAAAGTTCTATAACACATCCGGATCCTGAGGAAGCCCATGTTGTGGGCGAAACGCGTCGATCCACCGCATTGTAGGATGTGTTATGCTATGTGATACACCACTGATATGTTATATTTTTTTTTTTTATTTTACTATTTTGTTTTCAATAAAATTTGTATATTTTTTTATGACCTCTTTTTCTTCTATATTTTGGGCACATTAAAATCCCAATTTTCCTCGTCTGCTGGGATTTGCCCTGTCAGACTTGGTTCATTCCTAGATTTATTAAATTTTCAGGGAATCGTGCCAGTATTTTTTAGACAGCTATCTACTCTCCACCCAACTTCCATAGTAAGGGTACGTAACATGCATAAGTGTTAGTTCTCACATAGGCCCGCTAGGTGGCAGCACAATACAAAAAAAGTGTCAAAGACACGTGTCAAACACAAGGCCCGTGGGCCAAATCAGGCCCTCCCGGCCATTACATATGGCCCTCACACCTCTCCTGCAGCTGCAGCACCCCCTTCATCTCAGCCCCCACCTTGTATCATCAATCGGCAGCAGAGAGGACGACAGAACTCTTCCGTCAGATCATACGCCTTTCTGTGCAGTTAGGGATAGGGTCCTCCCTGCCCCCATCTCAGCAGAAAGGAGGACAAAACTACCACAGTCCACAGCACACCCTCATCTCCGCCTCTCTTGGTCTCAGTATTCAGCAGACTCAGGCAGTAGACTCCCACCCTCCTCAGGTCCTCCTCCAGACCTTCCACTTTCTGCTTCCTAGCTCCTACCCCAGCTTCTTCCAGGCAGCAGGTAAGTGAGTGCATACGAGGTTTGGGGACTCTGAATTTCTGATGTAAGGGGAGTGGGGTGCTCTGGACATCTAGTCTTTCAGATACAACCCGCCCGACAACCGTAATGCTGATGTCGCCCACGATTAAATTGAGTTGGACACCCCTGGTCTAAGAGAATAGTGTATAGTAGGCATCTCAAATCTTTCTAAACAAAGGGCAGACTTACTGTGCTTTAGACGGGAGTTAGACCGCAGCCAATGGGAGTAAAAAATGTCCCAGCAACAGTAGGAGGAAACAATGTTCCATCTTTGGTATTAGGGAATTATCAGTGCGCCATCATTGGTGTCAGTGGGAGCAATAGCACCTTATCAATGGTGTCAGTGGGAGGAATAGTGCCCCATCATTGGTGTCAGTGGGAGGAATAGTGCCCCGTCATTGGTGTCAGTGGGAGGAATAGTGCCCCGTCATTGGTGTCAGTGGGAGGAATAGTGCCCCGTCATTGGTGTCAGTGGGAGGAATAGTGCCCCGTCATTGGTGTCAGTGGGAGGAATAGTGCCCCATTATTGGTGTCAGTGGGAGAAATAGTGCCCCTTCCTTGGTGTCAGTGGAAAGAATAGTGCCCCATTATTGATGTTAATGGAAAGAATAGTGCCCCATCATTGGTATCTGTGGGAGGAATATTCCCCAAATGTTGATGTCAGTGCAGGAATTATGGCGCTATTATTGGTGTCAGTGGGAAGAATACTGCTCCAAGGGCCAAATAAAGGCAAGCAAAGGGGGGGGGGGGGGAGCACAAGGAAGTTGGCTCTAGCTGGTAGTCCAGGTAGTTGACCACAGGGATCCCTGGACAGGTTCCACAGAGGGATGGCAGAAGGATTCCCCGGCCTGGATGTCCAAGTAGCATCAGAAATCCAAGGGATGGGTGTACAAGGACATGGCCAGAAGATACAGGCCAACCCTTAGTATTCTGTTGTCAGATGGGATACTGTCCCCTCACCATGACTAGGGCTTAAGATGAAGCTGCTCTTACACTCATCCAGTGGCCCATGTGCTGAGAACAATGGAGGACCCCACACCTGGTGACTACTTTTGGGCCCTGTCACTGCTGTCCAGTCAGGCGCCGTCTCTCTGAGCACCTGACAGTGGGAAACAGTGGAATTTATATCTCCTGGGTGTGTCCTGGAATTGTGGGAGCCCACTGGATTGTGGGAAAAGGAAAAAAGGTTCAGATCTTGAATTAGCAGGAACTAGCATGTCTACTCACAGTTTTTGAAGCACAATTTACACGCGTTTTCATGTGTCACACATAGGGCAGCCCATTCAATCTAGTGGGCTTCCCTATGCACGCTTGTCACCCAAAGGAAGCTCCCGCTTCTTTTTCAGCGACAAGCTTCGCACTATTTTTAAACACGCCTTTTGCTGTGGTTCTGTCTTGCAAAAACCATGCCACAATCACGCCATTTGAGGTGCCTAATGGCAACCACACCTAGGATCACGGTCACTGTATAAGAAACAATATAAAAAGAAAAAGCAAAAGCTGCATACAGCATTGTGGAAATGTAGACTTAATTACCAACGCATTTTAGCACACATTGCCTCAGTGCACAAGTCTTGATAGAGCGCTATAGTTTAAGAAACGTATTTTAGTTTCTTAAGTTGACAATCAAAAAGGACAGATCCTGCACATGCTGATATGCAACAAGTACAAAGAGGAGTACTTCACCAGCCCATGGCGCTGTCCATGTGTTCACCTCCTTTGTTTGTATGTTTTTTTGGCTGAAATGTCCTGGTTGCTGCTGCTCCTCTCTCACTTTACAGATTTGAATAGTTTCTTAAGTTGGTATTTCTAAACAGTTTTTTTTTTTTTCCTAAGCCCCCATTCACACTGGGGCGACCTGTGAGGCGACCTGGTCGCCTCACAGGTCGCCGCAGGTCGCCTCCCATAGGGAAGCTGCGGACCCGTTCTGATAGGAGCGACACAAGTCGCTCCGACTCAGAAAAAGGGTCCGGAGCTTCTTTGGGGCGACCAGGAGGCGACCGCCATAGACTTCAATGTTACGAAGTCCGTGGCGGCCGCTCCGAGGTAGCGGCGCGCTGCTCGCACCGCGACCTCGGAGGTCGCGGTGCGAAGTAGCGTCGCCCCAGTGTGAATGGGGGCTAAATCTGTTTTCACAATCTATATACACTCTTTGTTTTACAACAAGCATTTAGTACATGACAAAGGATTCCCAAAGCACTACGAGATAGCAAAAATTCAGCAAAAAGCATTTCCCTGCTTTTTTTTTAGCAGAGCCACTAGAGAATAAATTGGTGGTCGTAATATTTTATGTTACACTGTATCTGCGCAGCGGTCTTTCAATTGCAATTTAAAAAAAAAAAATACACTTTAATGAATTAAAAAAACAAAACACTAAAGTTAGCCCAATTTTTTTGTATAATGTGAAAGATGATGTTATGGATGGGGGTTTGTCTGAGTCTGTGATTTCTACGCTGTTGAAAGCTAGGAAATCTACTTCTAGGAAGATCTACCATCATACATGGAAGACGTACATTGCATGGTGTGAGTCTCTTGGGGTTCATCCTCCCTCCTTCTCGGTAGATCGGATCTTAACCTTCTTTTAAACAGGGGGTTGAACGGAAATTGGCCTTGAGTACCATCAAAGGGCCAGGTATCAGCTTTGGTGGTCTTTTTCCAATGACCTTTGGCCTCACACTCCCTGGTGCGTACATTTCTTCAGGGTGTCCCAACATTTGGTTCCTTCAGTGCAGGCCCTGTTACCACCCAGGGATCTTAATGTGGTGCTTTCAGATCTACAGAAGCCTCCTTTTGAAAGTATTCGGGAGGTTTCCCCGCTTGCGCTGCTAGGTAGATGACCTTTTTGGTGGCTATCATCTCTGCACGGAGGCTGTCGGAATAGGTGGCGTTATCCTGTTGTTCACCTTATTGGTGATTCACAAGGATAGGGTGGTGCTTCACCCGTCTGTTATTCCTCCCTAATGTGCTCTCTGACGGTCATTTGAATGAAGACATTGTGTTTCCTTCCCTGTGTCCCAGGCTAAACATCCGAGGGAAATTACCTTGCATGCCTTGGATGTGGTCTTGGCAATTAGGGTGTACCTGGCAGCTACGGAGTCTTTTAGGAAGTTAGACTATTTGGGCTCACAGACGGACCTCACAAAGGGTTGTCCGCTTCCTCTGCAACCATTTCCTGATGGATCAGACAAGACGGTGGTTCAGGCCTATTGCATCAGGGGTCAGGTTCCTCCTTTCCCTGTCAAGGAGCACTCTAGGTGCTTATGGTCTCCTGGGCTTTCCGTCATTAGGCATCAGTGACGCAGGTTTGCAAGGTGGCCACCTGGTCGTCAATGCACTCATGTGAGCTCCATGTTACCTGGTTGGCTATGGTTAGCCTTCAGAATTTTTTTCTGCTTTTTTCCCACCCCTCATGTTTTCACACTGCTTTTAGGACGTCCCAGTGGTTAAGAAGATCAGGAGCTGTGTCCGTCGATGAACGAAAAAGAAAATGGAATTTTAGACTTACCATAAAATCTATTTCTCTGATGTTCATTGACGAACACAGCACCCACCCCTCTGTGGAGTTAGCTTTCTTCTGACAATGCTTGTAACAAAACCGTGTGCCTATAGCTGAGAGTGGGAGTATACCCCCTGGGACTGCCCATAGGCATAGTCAAGCTTTGCCTGCCTAGTGTCCTACTACTGTAGGGGGCAGTATAATCCAATGGTTAAGAAGAATCAGGTGCTGTGTCCATCAATGAACGAAAGAAAAGTAATTTTTCTCCTTCACTGATGGGCACTGATGAGGGGGCACTTATGGGCACTGAAAGTTGGCATGGGTAGGCAGCACTGTTGGGCAATGCACTAATGATCAGTGCACTGATTACCTGTAAAGGTCTCCCATGCGAGGAAATGCCGCTGGAGAGGCGAGGAGAGCCGAAGAATGGCTCTTCCGTGTTTAAATGTGACCAGCTGGGATTGGACACAGCCAATCACATGGGTAAAGAGGCGAGTCATCGGCTATTTACTTAGATCAGGTCACACCGTATCCTGGGAACACAGCAGGACCACAATTGCCTCACTGAGTGCCGACACTGGGGCGACGTCATAGGACGCCATCCCAAAAAGAGAGGGGATCACGCCTGCCGTCATTTTACTACACGGCGGGTGGGAGGTGGTTAAAAGCAAAATAGAAGAGAAAAGAAAAAGAAAAAGACATTTTGACTTTAAGATAAAAAAAAAATCCTATCTGTCCAAGAACCAGAAGTGACGTCGGCGGTCGCTCCGGTCCTCCAAAGCAGTGGTCCTCAACTCCGGTCCTCAGGGCCCACTAACAGGCCAGATTTTAAGTATTACCTTGGGGAGATGCAGACTAGAGTACTGCAATCACTGAGCAGCAAATTATATCACCTGGGATGTATTTCAGTTATCTTGCAAACCTGGCCTGTTAGTGGGCCCTGAGGACCAGGGTTGAGGACCACTGCTCCAAGGGCATAGAGCCAAGTGGGCCAAGTGGGGGGTAGCTTGCCCTCACTCGACTTCCTACCTAGCCATCGGCAGCATCGGATCGGTCCGGGGTTTTCTGACAGCTCAGGTAAGCTCAAACGACCGGGAAGCGTGGGGACCTTTCCTGCCGCCTATAAAAGTGATCTCATGGCGAATCCGCCATTGCAACCACTTTTTTCTGAAAGCCGGCCACCTAAGGGAAAAAACAATACCGAGTTATGGCAGCTAGCTGCTGCTATAACAACGGTATTTAACGTGTTACTTAAATGTATTTAAGTAATGATGTACATTCCCAGTTAGGTGGTCGGGAAGTGGAGTGGAACTAAACCCTCCTATCATTTTCAACTAAGGAAGCTGCCATCTTGGCCTCTGTTTAATCTTCAACTACTATGATGCTGCACCTGTGATCAGTTATTACCTTGGCCATTTGATGGTGACAGTTTGGTTGAGCACACAGCCAATGCGACGTGCCAGGAAGGTAACTGTTTTATGTAACTGTTAAATTGATGGGTTTACTTCCGCTTTAAGGTTGTAGCTTTGCCCTCAATCACAGTAAAGCAGCAAATCTAATAATATAACTTGAAGAAAGGTCATCAGAAGATGATTCCAGAAGACAGGAAATCTCCCCAGCCTGGCCAGAATTCATTCTATTCTATTTAATTTTAATAATCAGCTCTATAGTGTACGGAGATCAAATAACAGAAGATCTGAATGTGATGGCAGACACACCAAGCACAGATTATAAGGGGATATTTAGTAACGCTCTAATTTTGTCAGCTGACTCATTCACAGAATTCGGCCGCTATCTCCCCTCGCTAATAATAGACAATGAGAGAGCTCACAGCTCAACCACCAAATCTGTGACCTTTGACTCACTTGTCTGGACTTACCTAGTCACCTTCACATTACTGTCCTCCCAATCAGAGAGAATTCCATGTGCCTACAGAAACCCCACTAAAACACAATTATAGGCTGGCTTTATGAAGAATAAACACATGGTACTTTCCCCCAAATTCATAATTTATTCGGTATACGGTGGAAAAATTATACCACCTAACAATTTTCCAAACTACTCCAGAGGTGAATTGTCCTCATTTGTGATTCCAATTCTCCACATCTGCTAATTACTAGGGAACGAGACTCTCCCTGTTGAATCTATAAAAGCCAAGTCCAACTTATAGACAAGTCTCAACCTTTTACCCCTGAGGAACCCCTGCTAGAACCAATTGTTTGATGGTCAGTGGGAAGACTGTCCCTTACATTTGTGGTTAGTGGAAAGGAAAAAAAAATGCATCCGACATTGGTGGTCAGTGGGAAGAATGTCCCTTACATTGGTGATTAGTGGGTAGAATGCTCCTTACATTGGTGATTAGTGGGAAGAATGCTCCTTGCATTGGTAATTAGTGGAAAGAATGTCCCTTACATTGGTGGCCAGTGGAAAGAATGCCCCTTACAATGGTGATCAGGAGGCAGAATGCCCCTTATGTTGAAGGTCAGTGGGAAGAATTTCCCTTATTGATGGTGGTCATTGAGAAGAATGCTCTTTACATTGGTGAGCAGAGGGAAGAAGGCTTCTTTCACTGGACAGTGGGAAGAATGCCCCTTACATTGGTGGTCACTAAGAATGCCCCCTATATTGGTGGTCAGTGGGAATAATCCTCCTTATATTGGTGGTTAGTGGGAAGAATGTTCCTTACAGTGGTGGTCAGTGGGAAGAATGCCCCTTACAATTACAATGGTGGTCAGGAGGCAGAATGCCCCCTATATTGGTGGTCAGTGGGAAGAATGCCCCTATATTGGTCGTCAGTGGGAAGAATGCCCCTTACTTTGGCGGTCAGTGGAAAGAATGCCCCTTATTGATGGTGGTCAGTGAGAAGAATGCCCTTTACATTGGTAATCAGAGGGAAGAATGCCCCTTATATTGGTTGTCACTAAGAATGCCCCCCTACATTGGTGGTCAGTGGGAAGAATGCTCCCTATATTGGTGGTCAGTGGGAAGAATGCCCCCTATATTGGTGGCCAGTGGGAAGAATGCCCCCTATATTGGTGGCCAGTGGGAAGAATGCCCCCTATATTGGTGGCCAGTGGGAAGAATGCCCCCTATATTGGTGGCCAGTGGGAAGAATGCCCCCTATATTGGTGGCCAGTGGGAAGAATGCCCCCTATATTGGTGGCCAGTGGGAAGAATGTTCCTTACGTTAGTATTCAGTGGGAAGAATACTGCACCTATCCCTTCATAGGCATGCACTGCTCCCAGACACCCTCATATGTAGGGGGCCTTTAAGAAAGGTGGTGTATTCGAGATTATATTTTCCAACAGCTCTCTATTAGGTAAGAATGAGAGGTTTTTTTTTTTTTCCTGGAAACTTCTCTGGAAAGTTTAGGTTATCGCACATTAGTATCCAGAGATATGTAGCCGTGTGTGATGTGGTGAGGAAATATGACATCATGGAGCACATGACAGTGTGAAAATGGACACTTATCTCTGCAGCAGTGAGCCACATTCCTTTGCACGTGTGACTCTTCTGTCCACACCGTACTTGCAGTGCTGACTG
This sequence comes from Pelophylax lessonae, assembly GCF_965119305.1. NCBI lineage: Eukaryota > Metazoa > Chordata > Amphibia > Anura > Ranidae > Pelophylax > Pelophylax lessonae. The sequence continues at coordinate 12,078,663 of NC_138777.1, read as the reverse complement.
CCAAAGACTGAGGGGCCATGCAGAGAAGAATTCTTACAAATACATACACACTGCACTTTATAAATATCCGACAAAAACGCATTGATTGGCGTCTGATCCTTATTCCTGCATGCATACTCTGCAATACAATATGTGCACTCTTAAGAAATAGCGCTCCTTCTTGGCACAGAGGATGGTCTGCCAATAGCAATATACAGCGCTGCCCCTCTGGTGTGCTCACGGAGGTGATGTGGTGACAGAAGTCCCCGCTCCTACGCATTTCGTCATAACCAGTATATCATCAGGTGGCGATAGTCACCTGAGAAATTGATGTACATTTGCATTTCGAGGATTTGGAGCACTTTATGATGGACTTTGTGTACTGTTGTGAAGCAATTTTATGCTCAGGCTCTTTAATTATATGTTATTTATATATTTTTTTCACTTATTTCACCGTGGATACACATTGGATGCATTTGGCATTTATTTAGTTATGGAATTTGTAAAGTTAGGTAAAGCTCTTTTAAAACCAAGGTTTATTGTATGGTGTGTATATGGATATATCTGATTGAGAGCTGCAGCGACTCAAGTACCACATATTATATTCTTTTGCCCGAGTGTCTTAGATTTGTTTTGCAACCCTAAAGCAGAGCTCCAGCCCCCCACCACCAAAAAAATGTAAAGTCAGCAGCTACAAATACTGTAGCTGCTAACTTTTAATATTAGGACACTTACCTGTCCAGGGAGTCCACGATGTCGGCACCCAAAGCCAACCCGTCCATTGGCTTCGGGTGCCGACATCCTTACTTAGGGAAACAGGAAGTGAAGCCTTGTGGCTTCACAGTTTGTTTCCTACTGCGCATGCGCGAGTCTCACTGCACTCTTTCAAAGGTCCCGCTATCTTCTGGAACATCTGTGTGTCTCCCAGAAGACAGCGGGGGGGAGGGAGGGGCCGCAAACGATGTAAGTCACCGTGGCGCCCTTACGCAGAAGTGGGAGCGGGTACCTGTTTTTGACGAAAGGTGCCAAGTGTGGCACCGGAAGGGGAGAGGAAGAAGCGTAGCTTCCCTATCTGGGTAGAACTCGGCTTTAAAAGCGGAGATCCAGCCCCCTCACCAAAAAAATAAAAAGTCAGCAGCTACAAATACTGTAGTTGCTGACTTTGAATATTAGGATACTTACCTGTGGAGAGATCCCGCAATGTCGGAACCCCAAGCAATTTTTCAATCAGCTCTCAAGTGCTGCTGCTGCCATTCCTTGTAAGGGAAACCGGCAGTGAAGCCTTGTGGCTTCACAGCCAGCTCCCTATTGCGCATGCGCGAAGAGCGCTGGGCTTTGCGTATGGCCCGGGGGCGTGGGAAGGAGGAGAGGGGTCAAACTTCCCAGGGACCTTGCCGCGGCATGGTAAAACGTCTGTCGCTGCAGAGACATATAGTAAACAATTGTTCCCTATGTCCCCTATTCATACTGCAACGCAGTCTAGCGCTGCAGCATGCTGTTATAAAATTCAGAGAGGCTGCATGTTAGCGCAGTGCACCGACCCGAATCGCAATGCAATATCAGGCAACGCAGCGCATCACAACACCCGACATTGCAGTGAATAAAGTGTATGCGTTATACAAATCAAATAAAGTTTATACAAAACAAATAAGGAAGCAGTGTGATCCGCTTAATCGTGCACCACACTGCTCCCCAACACAGCCGGCGACGGAGAGCTGTCGCAGCGGTAAAGCGCTGCAGCAGCTCTCATTACAGCATGAATTCTTCCTCAACCAAGCTACTGATTGGTCAGCACATCAGGACTTAGTAATCGTCTGGGGGGAGCAATGTGACCAAAGCCCTACCAATCCAAAATAACAATTCTAAAACCCGGACCCTGCTGAACAAAGAAGGCAATAAGAAAACAAGAAAAAAAAGGTGAAAATAGACAAAAGAATTTTATTTTGGACAAAAAATATTTCCAATTAATTCCAATTTTTATATAAATAACGAGTTTCCTTGCCATAATTTCATTTTAGTTTGATACAGGCTGTACAGGAAAAAAAAATTCTTTGCACAAACAAGAATTAAACCCTCCCCCAGTATGGCACCCATATTTATCACAGTATGTTCAATGTGCAAATTTCTAATACACTGTGCAGATAGGACTGAACATTACAATTCGTGTGCGCAATAACAATGTGTATTTCTTAGGACAATAAAAAGGACACCTTGGATAAATATATAGATTTGTTCTACTAATGCTTTAGAGAAGATTGTGGATTTAAGAGGAAAAAAAAAACGAATGAAAAAAAAAAGAAAAAAACAAAAAAAAAAAAACAAAAGAAAAAAAAAACTTTAGAGCATTTGAGGCTCAACTAAAGTAATAAATGAAACCTTTACTAGAATGAAGGTTTGGCAAGTTTTTCACATTTTTTTTTTTGCAGGCTAGCTGTTCATCAACAATGATGACTGCAATTTCACAAATATCTGCAGATTCTCCCTCCCTATCCGTTAGCCACATGTTATGTCATGTCTGTTATTATTTAGTCTGTGCCAAAAGATTACGCTAAGAGCAACTGTAAAGCAACACTCACCATCTGGCACTATTTAGCAGGAAGCAAATATGGCCACCCCCTTAAATATTTACAAACAATAAACAGAAATAAAGTTTATAAAACATTAACACACATTGATATGATAATTTACATTAGTAAGCAGAGCTTAAAAAAAAATAAAACAAAGAAAGAAAATACAAAACAAACCTACAGGTTCCCTTTAAGAACACTGCATTAAAAATAATACTAATAATTTTGGGTTTGGGGTGTAAAGCGGAATATCAATTTAGAATGTATGGCCTACCCAAATAAGGTAGCCTTAAATATTGAAATAGCAGTTGGAGGCAGTGGAAATGCCCAACCACAATCAACCCCAAGTAAATGCACACTTCTAACCATAGCTTGGAATATAGGTGGTGGGGAGACTGGCTGTATACTGTATTTTGGGGGCCAAAAAATCAAGGCTAGTCATCAGAGGTCATCATCGTGCCAAACATTTTTTGACCTGGTTATCTTCTATTGCATTGGTCTCCCAACTGCGGCCCAAAGCCCAGATGTGGCCATTTGCTTGCGTTTATCCAACCCTTGGGGCACCATTTCATCCACCGATACCAACAAGGAAGCATAATTCACCCCAATGACACCAACGATGGGGCACAATTCTTGCCAATGACACCAACGATGGGGCACAATTCATCCCAATGACACCAATGATGGGGCACAATTTTTCCCATTGACACCAACGATGGGGGACAATTCTTGCCATTGACACCAGCGATGGGGAGACAATTTTTTGCCATTGACACCAGCGATGGGGGGAAAATTCTTGCCATTGACATCAACGATGGGGCACAATTCTTGCCATTGACATCAACGATGGGGCACAATTCATCCCAATGACACCAACTAAGGGGCAGAATTTTTTTCCAATGACACCAACGATGGGGCACAATTTTTCCCATTGACACCAACGATGGGGGACAATTCTTGCCATTGACACCAATGATGGGGGGACAGTTCTTGCCATTGACACCAACGATGGGGGGACAATTCTTGCCATTGACACCAACGATGGGGGGACAATTCTTGCCATTGACATCAATGATGGGGCACAATTCATCCCAATGACACCAACTAAGGGGCAGAATTTTTTTCCAATGACACCAACGATGGGGCACAATTTTTCCCATTGACACCAACGATGGGGGACAATTCTTGCCATTGACACCAATGATGGGGGGACAATTCTTGCCATTGACACCAACGATGGGGGGACAATTCTTGCCATTGACACCAACGATGGGGGGACAATTCTTCCCATTGACACCAATGATGGGGGGACAATTCTTCCCATTGACACCAACGATGGGGGGACAATTCTTCCCATTGACACCAACGATGGGGGGACAATTCTTCCCATTGACACCAACGATGGGGGGACAATTCTTCCCATTGACACCAACGATGGGGGACAATTCTTGCTATTGACACCAACGATGGGGGGGGGGGGTCAATTCTTCCCATTGACACCAACGATGGGGAACAATTCCTCCCACTGACACCAAAGATGGGGCATTGTTTTCCCACTGACGTTGGGACCTTTTCTACTCCTATTGGCCACAGTCAGGCCCTCCTATAGTCTAATGGACAGTAAACTGGTCCTCGATTTAGAAAGTTTGGAGACCCCTGTTCTATTGAAAGACAAACTGCTGATCTGATTCATCGTATGTATATTTTTGGATACTTTTCTAATATTTTGATTTCCAAGTCCCACACTTGGTGATGAAGTCCCAAGGTCCAGAACCTTTAGAACCACTCCAAGATTGGTCAGGGTTTTCCTCTATTTATAGTCTTGGGTGATCTGAATATCATTTAATATATATATATATAAAAATAACTATCTTGGTATTAACATGTTTTTTTGTTACTTTTTTAATCTTCTGATCTCCAGGTCCCACACTAACATTGTGGTGTAGGCCATGGTCCAGCACCTTTAGAACTGCTCTAAGACTGGTCAGGGTTATCTTCTATTAAAGTCTCAGCTGATCCAAATATATCTATATAAACTGATCTTAACATGTCTTTTGGTTACTTTTCTAATCTCCAAGCCCTTCTTTAACATGGCAGTAGAGAACCTAGGTCCAGGTCTTTTTAGAGTAGCAAACCTTTGCAAAAGGGTAATAACTAAACATCTTCTGGCCCAGCTCTTGGCAGGGGCTCATTTATAAATGTAATGAAAATTTGATCTCCTTCAAAAAGTTGTGAGTGGAAATAAGGAGGCGTAGGCGTATAAAAGTGTCCACTCTACAGCCAAGTTATGCTCCTCCAGCAAGCACTGTCATAAAATGCATACCAGCTGCAGAGGTTTTGAGGAGGCCTTCTAATGCTCGTGCAGAGAAGGCCGAAGAAGACATTTACAATGTCTGATTCTGCCTCTATCACATTTTTTACCCCAGTGGAACCCTATTTAATAATTTCCAGAGCTCAAGGAACCCCTGCTTCAACCAATTTTATTTGGGGACAAGAGTGGGAGAAATGCCCTGATCAGTTGGAAGAATGCTATAAAGAGCGACGGTGTCATGCTGTTGTAAAGTTGCAAAGTGGTGTAGGCTTCGGAACTACGCAGGAATCCAATCACCACAAGCTCATAAACCCCCTACCAACCTCTAGAGCAGGGGTAGGCACTTTGGCTCTCCAGCTGTTGTGGGACAACAAAGCCCATCATGCCTGTGGCTGTCAGAGTATTGAAATGTCTCATGGAATTTGTAGTTCAGCAACAGCTGAAGTGCTGATGTTTGTCTACAGGAACCCTGGTTGAGAATAGCTGGTCAAACTGAAGCAACGTGAAACCCGTAAATCATAGCTGCACCCATGTCCACCCAGTCATTTTCCCCATTAATCATTGGGAGGCATTAAAACGTTAAAGAAAATGAATTTCGAATGCTTAAATAAAGAATAAAAAAGTATCAAAATTGGCATAAAACGTAGTAAAAATTTTTATAGGCGAATACAAAATGGTGTGGGCTTTGCTGCTAATAGTAATTCTACTTCAAGTCAAGAAATAAGTCGCAGTGCCCTAGACTGGGCTAAGAGGACCTGTAAGGCTGTTATGGAACTCCCAACAGCCAATGGCAGAGGCCCCCCAAAATTGCCCTGCTGATTTGTTTCCCCAAGCTGTTCCTGAGAGTTTTCACATGATATTTGGATCTGAGCATCCTACAGATTTAGGCAATTAGCCCTAAGACCGTAAAAACAAGGAACAGATCTTAGGTTAATCATCTCCACCCACATCAAGTTTTCTTTGCGATACATAAACAGGTCCCTGAGATCCTTCGTTAGGAGTAGAGGACATGATCGGTGAAGAGGTCAGACCCCCTGGGGTGCGGAAGAAGTTGTCCTTCAGTGGTTGAGATCCTTTAGGAGTGAGGGGAACCCCAGCCTGTAGAAAGACAAGAAAAATACATTTAACCACTTGCCTACTGGGCACTTCTACCCCCATTCCTGCCCAGGCCAATTTTCAGCTTTCTGCGCTGTCACACTTTGAATGACAATTGCGCAGTCATGCAACATTGTACCCATATGAAACTTTTTATCATTTGTGAAGGAATATTTATCCTCCATTTAGTTTTTTCAACTCCATTTTGTTCCCTCGACTCCATCTCATTACTAAAACCCTAGACTCAGCTTAATTAACCACTTAAGCCCCGGAGGATTTGGCTGCTAAAAGACCAGGGGGTATTTTGCGATTCGGCACTGTGTGACTTTAACGGACAATTGCGAAGTCGTGCGACGCTGTACCTAAACGAATTTGACGTCCTTTTTTTCCCACAAACAGAGCTTTCTTTTGGTGGTATTTGATCACCTGTGCGATTTTTTGATCACGCGCTATAAACAAAAAAAGAGCGTAAATTTTGCAAAAATAACAATATTTTTCACATTTTTTTTATATGAAATTCCCCCCCAAAAAAGTAAAAATCAAAATTTTTTAACATTTTCGGCCAATTTGTTTTATGCTACATATGTTTGGTAAAAAAAAAATTGCAAAAAGCGTATTTTGATTGGTTTGCGCAAAAGTTATTGCGTTTACTAACAAAGGGAAAGATTTTTGTCATTTTTGTTGTTTTTTTTTTTAACGCGTAATGGCGGCGATCTGCGATTTTTTTTGCGGTACTGCGACATTGGAGCGGACAGATCGGACCCTTGACTGACATTTTTGACACTTTTGGGGTTACCAGTGAGATTTCTACAGTAATCAGTGCTATATATATGCAGTTACTGTAAAAATACACTGGCAGTGAAGGGGTTAACTTTATTTGAGAGGGAGGGGCTGTGTGTGTCCCTAGGGGCGTGATTCTAACTGTGATTGGCTGTGGCTTGAGGTGTAGTTACACTGATCAACGGTCCTACATAGTAGAACCGTATGATCAGTGATTCTACACAGACGAGAATGACAGGCAGCTTGTTTACACAAGCTGCCTGCCTTTCTCCCTCTCCCCCGATGATCGCAGAGTGAGCGGCGGACATCGGGTCCGCCGGTCACACGCGCGGGGGGGGGGGGGGGGGGGGGGTCCGTGACCGCGCGCTCGCTCCCCAGAGCCTCGTGGGCTAGTGACGTAAATATACGTCACTTTGCCTGTGAGGGGCTGACTGCCGCAGTAAATCTACTGACGGCAGTCGGCAAGTGGTTAAAAAGCCTATCTAAGTAAATGTCCTTGAAATTTTCCAGGACGTTATGCTTTGTGGTCAAACTGACCCTTAGAGCAAGTTTGTTTGAAGTAACTAATTATGTCTTATCTTAACCCTTAGAACAAGTCTGATGTAATGCCAATTATACTCTATGCCTTATTTTAATTAACTCACATGTAAGTGCGTGACTTGAAGCACGTAATGGTAAACTGCTATTCCTGTATCAATTCTATGTATAATCTCTTGGAAAGGGACTTTCCCTTTTACTTTCTCTGTAAAACGTTCTTTACTGTCTGAATAAAACTGAGCATTCTGTGACATCGTACCTGCTGCCTCTGTGTCTCATTGAGTGCTCCCAGATATCTGAAGGAACTTTGATGCCTAGGGCCATGCGAGTCTGGATTATTGCCAACAATTTGTTTGACACAAATAGAGATTTATTTTGGTGGTATTTATTCACCACTGTTTTTTTTTTATTTTTTGCTAGATAAATGATTACCGAAAATTGTTCTAAAATTTTTCAAACCAGTAATTTTTCTCCTTCACTGATGTGCGCTGATAGACGCCACTGATTGGCAGCACTGGTGGGCATTGTTGGGAGTGCACTGATTATCAGTGTAGGTGTCCCTTTCAGAGAAGCCAGTTATTGGCTCTCTTCTCCTCACGCTGGCAGCATGAGGAAAGGAATGCCGGTAACCAGCTAATATATACATCCGTGATCAGCTGTGACTGGACACAGCTAATCACATGTTAATGAGCCGCTGATTGGCTCTTTACCTCAATCTGTGATCAGCAGTGTCCTCCAGACACTGCTATCACAGAGTGCGCCGCCCGCGCTGGGCACAATCATGGGACGCAGCCATATGTCAGCGTCCTAGAACTAGCCGGCCATGCTGTATCGGTCATTCGGCTATAGCGCAGTCGGCAAGTGGTTAAAGATGAAGTCTGATCTGCTTATGTTTTTTGCCTTCCCTGGCTCCCCTCTACTCATAAAGATGCTATTTAAAGTTATTAAATTAAACCTTTCCATTTTTATTATTACTTTTTTTAAGGCCCATTGACATCATTGGATCTCGGCTTCTCTAAGGATTGCAGACCGATCATGAGCAGTATGCAATGCATGCCTCAGTACTCAGTTCAAGAGCCTTCAGCCCTGATGTAAGCAGTGGGTTTGCTCCTGGGTTGGGGGGGATTTACGCAAATATCAAAATGCCTTGATGGATGTCAGTCTGAGAGACCCTAGGCAGGCTGTATTAGCAAACAGACCACCCTAGGTAACCCCCCATGTGTGATGCTGAGTCTCCATAATAAAACGACATTGTCCATTCAAGACTACAGGTGACAACACTGCTGCACTATTTCAATGCAGAAGGAACTGAGTTGTCACCCTGTTACAAAAAGTAGAAAAAAAAAAAACAACATAAAAAAATGATGTACTGGGAGGATCAGCACATAATAAAACACAATTGTGTTAATTCTATTGAAAGGCTGCATCATATATCTATTTTTTTTAGTCCAGAGTTCTATTTTAAAAGGCTTGTACTTTGCACTATAGGTTTTTTTTTTAAATCATAAAGTTTTATTGAGAAAACTCACACCATTACAACAATCACATAAACAGTAGCTATAACCATATAAAGCATTACTTATACCAACATTAAGAGAAACAAATTCAATCCAAGTCACACGGCACAGAAAACACCATACATATAGAGTGCACCCGCACCCACCCCATTACCTCTAGGCAATTATACTGAAGCTGCCAATCTTGGAATACATAGAGTTAGGACAATAAACGATCCATAATGAGGTCATTAGGGGCCATTCCCGGGCAGTTCAGCCAGGCTCCCCATATTTTAGAAAACTTTTGTGGAGAGCCTCTATGTTGGTAAATAACCTTTTCCATACGGAGAGTACCACCCATGTGCTCCAGCCACATCCCATAAGTAGGAGGTTCTGGTGCTATCCAATGTCGCAGGATAAGCAGTCGGGCCTGGAACAGAGCTCGAGTGGCAGTCTCCCTCAAAAACCTGTCCTCCACTACTAGGTCCAGTATGCCCAAAATGCAGTGTTTAGGGTCTACAGGGATGTCCACCCCCAGGGCCCCGTTAATAGCCGATCGCACAGCTGACCAGTATCTGTGCAGCTTCGGGCATCTCCACATTAAGTGAATCAAGTCCCCCACTTCTCTCCGGCACCGGCCACAAAGGTCGTCTGGCACTATAGGTTTAGAGCAGCCTTTTTCAACCAGGGTGCCTTAGCAAAATGCCTAAAAATTACCCAAAATTTGTATAGAGGCTGGCATGTGGATGAACCTGCCTTTTAGTTACGCAAAGCCACAGGTTTTCATTGTGCACCATTACAACCTTCTAGCTGCCGGCGTCCTAACGACCAATGGCATCGTCAGTTGATATGGAGGATGACAGTCACCTACATAGCAACTTAGTTTGACCCTCCCCTGCCCATCTCCATCAGCGTTGGGGTCACAGTTGGGGTTAAGTGATGGAGAAAAACTGAGGAGGGGGGGGGGGGTGGAGAAACATTGGAATACTAGTCAGTACCAGTTTGCAAAAGTGTATTTGCTATGGAAGAATAAATCGTCTCTAACGCTGGGCTTGCTACTTGTGTGGATGTTGCGGCATTCTGTATAACTATTAGAATTGTTTTTACATTTTATAATGGGGTGCTTTGAGACTATCCATAATTTTTCAAGGGTGACTCGAGATTGTTCATAACTTTTAAAGCGTGCCTTTACTGAAAAAAGGTTGAGAAAGACTGGTTTAGGAGAGACATACCTGCGGTACAGCAAAGAGAGTAAAGGGCTGTCCATGATACGGGATGGGGGAAAGGTGTTTAAAGTTTAACATTTGGACTGCCTGCAGCTCCTCCGCATGCTTCCTATTTCGTGGCGAGATGGTGATGGGCTGCGAGCTACCACAAGGAGGCGATATCAGGTCCTTGTTGTGTAGGGTGAAGTTCAGTATCCCCGAACCGGGACTCGGGGAAGAAGCAGCGGAAGAGGACACTGGGGGTGCAGCCTGGCCCAGAACAGACAGAGGGGCCATCGAGCCCGGTGACAACATGAACTTCAGTGGGATGAGTCCTGGAAAGGTAAAACAAAGTAGATTAGTAAAATCCATATTAAAATGTAAAAAAGTATTTTGCAAGGTTTCTATTAATACTCACAATATGTCAATTTTTATAATTTTACAATATTGTAAAAAAAATGAAATCTGGTCCATCTCTCAGATTTTAAACTGGTTTCCAGTGCTGCTCAGCTGCTATGGAAATGCGGTTCACCCCCTAAGCATTGGCGGCACCCAGAAGCTACAGCACTTCATTAGTCTATGGGCACATTGGACTTTTTCTCTTCTGTGTATGCATGGGTATGAATGGGTATGGATGGGTATGGTTTCTAAGCTCTGACAGTGCTCAGTGGAGCCTGAGGTGCTGACGTTGCATCCCAAAATGATGTCCCTAATGAAGCCAACACGTTTCAGGAGTTTGGGAAACCCACCTTCATCAGGGTTTAGGTGTTTTAGGCTGCAGAGAACAAATAGCCACCCAAGGCTTTTATTGAATTTGGCTAGCTTGCTAGTAGACTGCAAGTCCCCCTAAACAAGCTGGCTTCTTTTAACAAATATTACAACAGTGCTGGGCCGACAACACTACTCAGCTGCTATGGAAATGTGGTTCACCCCCTAAGCGTTGGCGGCAGCCAGAAACTACAGCACTTCATTAGTCTATGGGCACATTGGACTTTTTCTCTTCTGTGTATGCATGGGTATGGGTGGGTATGGATTCTAAGCTCTGACAATGCTCAGTGGAGCCTGAGGTGCTGACGTTGCATCCCAAAATGATGTCCCTAATGAAGCCAACACGTTTCAGGAGTTTGAGAAACCCACCTTCATCAGGGTTTAGGTGTTTCAAGCTGCAGAGAACAAATAGCCACCCTAAGCTTTAATTAAATTTGGTTAGCTTGCTAGTAGACTGCAAGTCCCCCTAAACAAGCTGGCTGCTTTTAACAATTATTACAACAGTGCTGGATGGACAACACTACTCAGCTGCTATGGAAATGTGTGAAACTCGTTTTACTTCTTGTTGCATATATATGCGATTTAACATTATTATTTTGGTACAATCCTGCATATAAATATGTACAAAAAAAAACCATTTATGTGCGTAAAAAATGGTTTTGTTATATTCAACAGAATGTGACATTCTCTACTCGTGGTCTTGACGAAGCTACGCATTATAGCGAAACGCGTTGACCAACGGAGGAGACCCAATACACAGACACCTTCTTTGGATCATGTAACCTGTATAAGACTACCACCTGAGAGGTGGTGTTTAGGGGTCACGTTGTAAATTGCAATGTCACATGTGCTGCTTTTAAATTGTTTGTTTGTGAACATTATGTTAGCACAAAGAGATGTACCAATAAAACATTTTGGATATTTTTATAAATACAAAGTCTCGGTCTCATACAATGTGCCAGTAAAGTCCACCAGCTGTAAGACTAGTTCTTACATTTTTTTTTGCTATGGAAATGTGGCCCCACCCCCTAAACCTGGTCTACTGCCAGAAGCAGAGGAAGTGGAATTTCATTCTCCCAGTCAACATGGATTACATGTAATCCTTCAGCTGCTAGCATTAGTAAATAGATAGGAAAGTATATTATTTTACTTGTTTTAAACTGTTTTTTTTTTTTATTTCTTCAGTTACTTCCTGGTTTCCTGTCTAGGCAAATGATGTCATACATCCATACATATGTATGGTTAATAACTGTGATATAAGATATCATCCAAGGACAATGTTATATTGTTTCTCACTCTTAGATGAGGATGCTATATTATCTCACATTTTTTTTTTTTTTTATATAAATCTCTTTATTAAGTTTTAGCATGAAGTTACAGACAGTAGGAATATACAATTCCAAGGAGTAAATGCTGAGAACAAATGTTGGACACATTAAGTAACAAGTGCAAAAACAATAAGTACATTTTCCTCAGGCACTATCAAATGCATGTTCGAGTAAGGTCTCTGGCTTCAGTGTAGTGTTACCCATCAACCACTAGATGTCGCCAAAATCCTAACATAGCAGGCATGCATCCCTCTTTCAAAGTCGAATAATTGTGATATCCGGTCACCCCATGTATGGACACCACATTTGTTCTTTTTTATGTAGTGCATTAAATCTTTTGCAAATGGATCCTGAAGAAGCCCTTCATTAGGGCGAAACGCATCGATCCAAGATCCACATGCACTTATGCTCTTTGGAATTGTAAAAATCACCTGAATTACTGTATCATTCATGTGAATCCCGCTTTTAATCAATATTGTAATAAACTGTTGAAATTTTTAATATTGTAATAGGTTTCTGATACGGTATGTGTGTGTAGACAATTCTTACTATGCACTTAAAAATCCCTACTTGTCCTGTCCAATCTCCAATGATAGGGAACGGGCGGACATCCCTCTTACATGATGTCATACATCCCAGGAGTCTTCAGGAGAGGAGGGGTTTCCTCAGCTAAGCACACTCTCCAGTATGCATACTTGAGCTAAGGGCAGATGGAGAACAGGAAGTAAATGCTACATGAATAATTCGCCCTTACTAGACCAGAAAGGCCAGGGGGTGATTTTCAAAGCGATTTCTCAGCAAAAAAAAAAAAAAAGTAGCGTTTCCGGTCACCCCCATGTATGGACACCACATTTGTTCTTTTTTATGTACTGCATTGAATCTTTTGCAAATGGATCCTGAAGAAGCCCTTCATTAGGGCGAAACACGTCGATCCAAGATCCACATGCACTTATGCTCTTTGGAATTGTAAAAATCACCTGAATTACTGTATCATTCATGTGAATCCCGCTTTTGATCAATTTTGTAATAAACTGTTGAAATTTTTAATATTGTAATAGGTTTCTGATATGGTATGTGTGTGTAGACAATTCTTACTAGGCACTAAAAATCCCCACTTGTCCTGTCCAAACTCTATTGATAGGGAATGAACGGACGTCCCTCTTACATGATGTCATACATCCCAGGAGTCTTCAGGAGAGGAGGGGTTTCCTCAGCTAAGCACACTCTCCAGTATGCATACTTGAGCTAAGGGCAGATGGAGAACAGGAAGTAAATTCTACATGAATCATTTGCCCTTACCAGACCAGAAAGGCCAGGGGGTGATTTTCAAAGCGATTTCTCAGCAAAAAAAAAAAGTAGCGTTTTTGGTTTGTGGTGGTCCAGTGCAGTGAAGATCCGCTTTTAGTGGTCTATAGGCACACTGGACTTTTGCTATCCTGCACAGTGCAGGGGGATGGTCTCTGAGCTCAGTGGAGCCTGAGGTGGTGACATCACTTCCTAAACTGATGTCCGTAAATAAAGCCAACACCTTTCATGGGTTTCGGAAGTCCACCTTCATCAGGGTTTAGGTGTCTTAGGCTGGAGAGTTTCTGGGAGGACAAATAGCCATCCTAGGATTATACAGCATTTGGTTAGACTGCTAGCAGGCTGTCAGACCCCTGGAAACGCGTTGGCTTCTTTTAACAATTACTACAATAAATAAGTTTTATCTGGACTTTGATTATGTCTTTGCAACTTTTCTCCTGAGAACCATTTATGGTCCATCAGACTTTGGAGAACGGTCCATCTAATGCGAGTCTAGCACTCCAGAATCTTACCATCTCAAAAATCAGGAAGATACCCAAAGACCAACTTACAGTTACCAGCGGCAGCTAAGTTATGGATTTCCTACCTGCGACAGGAGAAGCGAATATCTTCTGATCTGTACAGGAAGTGGTGTGATCTTTCCCAGACTCATTGCCGATCTGTGCCAATTGCAAGGGGATTAGATACCCGGAATGGATCATTCTCTGTAGAAAAAAAATAACAAACAGTCGCCACAGGTTAATATGAGGTTACACAGTCTGCAGTAGTCCTGCATTGCCCCTGTGATCTGCTGATTGCGGGTGCAATGCTCTGCAGGCTCCTAGTAAAAAAAAAAACATTTTCTAACAAAAAATACAGATTTTTACTATGTCAGAAATAGGCTTGGTCTTGAAGTTGTTAAACTGGCAAGTAACAAACCTCGGCCAAATCCTCCTGTCCTGAAACTTTAATCCTTTTGGAAGAACCATTGTCATGTTCTGGGAGTTTCCGGGAACACTTGTCATGCGGAGAATCGTTCTCAGCTGGCCCGCCGGATACAAGTATCTTCTTGTCGTCTTCCAATGAGTTCTTCTCACCTTGAGCGGCTTCAGCCATGAGATTCTGAGCAGACAGGACAGCGTGTCCCTGAATACCGTGGGGGGGCTGCAGATAGACAGCGTAGGAGGTCGGGGAGCTGACATGAGGCTGGACGAAGGGCAGAGCCTGGTAAAAAAGAGGACTGGCTGGCTGCAACGGTGCGTTCTGAGGCTTTACCACGACCTTGGCGTTCCCTCTCGACATCTTCATTTTCATCTTCTTTGCATCCCTGTAGTTTAAGAGGAAGGAAGACAATACAGTTACAAACAAACGAACAAACAAACGAACGAACGAACAAACGAAATTGGATTGAGGGTTGAGTGCAGGCGGTTCCTACTCTCCCCTCCTCAGTTTCCTCTGCCCCATCTTTCTATCACTAACCCTGAAGTGACTCCAGTGCAGAACCTGGACTCCCCTCCGCTTTTTCCCCCTTATATGACTTTGACGAACTTTAACCACTTCACCCCCTTTCTGACCAGGCCATTTTTTGCATTATGGCACTGCGTTGCTTTAACTCACAATTGCGCGGTCATGCGATGCTGTACCCAAAAAAAAAAAAAAATGTCCTTTTTTCCCCACAAATAGAGCTCTCTTTTGGTGAAAGCTTTTATTTTTTGCGCTATAAACAAAAAAAGACCAGCAACTTTAAAAAAAAAAAAAAAAAAAATGATATATATATATATATACACACACACACACAGTGGGTACGGAAAGTATTCAGACCCCCTTAAATTTTTCACTCTTTGTTATATTGCAGCCATTTGCTAAAATCATTTAAGTTCATTCTTCTTCCTCATGAATGTACACATAGCACCCCATACTGACAGAAAAACACAGAATTGTTGACATTGTTGCAGATTTATTAAAAAAGAAAAACTGAAATATCACATGGTCCTAAGTATTCAGACCCTTTGCTCAGTATTTAGTAGAAGCCCCCTTTTGATCTAATACAGCCAGGAGTCTTTTTGGGAAAGATGCAACAAGTCTTTCACACCTGGATTTGGGGATCCTCTGCCATTCCTCCTTGCAGATCCTCTCCAGTTCTGTCAGGTTGGATGGTAAACGTTGGTGGACAGCCATTTTTAGGTCTCTCCAGAGATGCTCAATTGGGTTTAAGTCAGGGCTCTGGCTGGGCCATTCAAGAACAGTCACAGAGTTGTTGTGAAGCCACTCCTTCATTATTTTAGCTGTGTGCTTAGGGTCATTGTCTTGTTGGAAGGTAAACCTTCGGCCCAGTCTGAGGTCCAGAGCACTCTGGAGAAGGTTTTTGTCCAGGATATCCCTGTACTTGGCCGCATTCATCTTTCCCTCGATTGCAACCAGTCGTCCTGTCCCTGCAGCTGAAAAACACCCCCACAGCATGATGCTGCCACCACCATGCTTCACTGTTGGGACTGTATTGGACAGGTGATGAGCAGTGCCTGGTTTTCTCCACACATACCGCTTAGAATTAAGGCCAAAAAGTTCTATTTTGGTCTCATCAGACCAGAGAATCTTATTTCTCACCATCTTGGAGTCCTTCAGGTGTTTTTTAGCAAACTCCATGTGGGCTTTCATGTGTCTTACACTGAGGAGAGGCTTCCGTCGGGCCACTCTGCCATAAAGCCCCGACTGGTGGAGGGCTGCAGTGATGGTTGACTTTCTACAACTTTCTCCCATCTCCTGACTGCATCTCTGGAGCTCAGCCACAGTGATCTTTGGGTTCTTCTTTACCTCTCTCACCAAGGCTCTTCTCCCCCGATAGCTCAGTTTGGCCGGACGGCCAGCTCTAGGAAGGGTTCTGGTCGTCCCAAACGTCTTCCATTTGAGGATTATGGAGGCCACTGTGCTCTTAGGAACCTTAAGTGCAGCAGAAATCTTTTTGTAACCTTGGCCAGATCTGTGCCTTGCCACAATTCTGTCTCTGAGCTCTTCAGGCAGTTCCTTTGACCTCATGATTCTCATTTGCTCTGACATGCATTGTGATCTGGAAGGTCTTATATAGACAGGTGTGTGGCTTTCCTAATCAAGTCCAATCAGTATAATCAAACACAGCTGGACTCAAATGAAGGTGTAGAACCATCTCAAGGATGATCAGAAGAAATGGAAAGCACCCGAGTTAAATATATGAGTGTCACAGCAAAGGGTCTGAATACTTAGGACCATGTGATATTTCAGTTTTTCTTTTTTAATAAATCTGCAACAATGTCAACAATTCTGTGTTTTTCTGTCAGTATGGGGTGCTATGTGTACATTCATGAGGAAGAAGAATGAACTTAAATGATTTTAGCAAATGGCTGCAATATAACAAAGAGTGAAAAATTTAAGGGGGTCTGAATACTTTCCGTACCCACTGAATATATATATATATATATATATATATATATATATATATATATATATATATATATATATATATACACACATACACACACATATATATATATATATATATATATATATATATATACACATACACACACACACATATACATTATATTTTTTTTTTTTTACTTTCTGCTATAAATTTTCCAATAGAAAAATGTAAATAAATCAAATTTCTTCATAAATTTGTATTTTTGGTAAAAGAAAATCCCAATGAGCGTATATTGATTGGTTTGCACAAAAGTATTTGCATCTACAAAACTATGGCATAGATTTAGTGACCTTCTTATTTATTTTTTTTATATTCTTTTTTTATTAGTAATGGCATTGATCAGTGATTTTTAGCGGGACTGCGACATTGCTGCGGGCAAATCTGACACTAAGTGACACATTTTTTTGTGACCAGCGGCACCAATACAGTGATCAGTGCTAAAAAAAAAACAAAAAAAAAAAAAAAACTGCACTGCCACTGTATAAATGACACTGGAAGCGAAGGGGTTAAGCCCAGGGGGCAATCAAAGGGTTAAACGTGTTCCCTATGAGCGCTTTCTGTGTGGGGAGTTGCTTTGACTAAAGGAAAGCAGAGATCCGTGTTCCTGCAGAGACACGACATCTCCATTTTTCCTCTCTTGCAGACCAACGTTCTGGCTCTCTACGAACAAACAACCACTGGAACCGCTGATTGGCTCCCGCCGTGTCCAATCAAAGCAGGGCTCCGGTGGCGCGCGTGCCACAGAGCCGAAGAAGATCGCGTACAGGTACGCGTTTTTGCACTTAAGGGCCGCCCTGCCGCAGTATATGTACGTGGGGCGGTCCTTAAGCGGTTAAAAAGTCAGTTGGAACCTTGCAAGCGCTCTCCTTAGCTGGTACAGGCTCACTTATACTAGCGGCTGAGGGGCAGTAAAACCCTACAGTTGAGTTGAGTTTACTGCCCCTCAAATCAACTGCACCTTTAGCTGCAAAGGCAGCGCCTGGGGATGTATACAGGACTGCAGCAGGAAATATATCCACTGTTGCTTTTGGCAAGTAAATGAGGCCACCCTGCAAACATCATGCAGCCATGGGTTATGCACACAGTTGCAGCACTCTAGGGGGAGAGTTGGTGACACAAGGCCTCCTCATCACCTGCCAAATGCTGTCTGAAGACCCAAAGCAAGTGTGAACGAGCCCTAACAGGGAGGGGGGGTTCCTGGCCCCCCCTATTGTCGTAAAGAAACACATGGCTCAAAAACTCCACAGGAAGACTGGGGGGGGGGCGGCACACAGGTATTTGACTGGAATCATTCCATTGGATATGAAAAGTGATACACTGAGCCAACATCTTCTGAGACAGACAAAGCAGCTGTCCCTGGGATTACAGCCCGGTCTTGTGTAAGACGCCGGGATCAGTCTGTACCAGAAATGTCACGGCTGCCTCTATGATTAAATCCCCTCTTAACTTCCCTATCCAAAAGCTACTATTCAGTCTTATTAACCACTTGCCTACTGGGCACTTTACTACACTACAATCATGGGCAGCACCGATGAGGCTGCAATCATTGGCAGCACCGATGAGGCTGCAATCACTGGCAGCACCGAGGAGGCTGCAATCACGGGCAGCACCGATGAGGCTGCAATCATGGGCAGCACCGATGAGGCCGCAATCATGGGCAGCACCGAGGAGGCCGCAACCATGGGCA
Organism: Pelophylax lessonae; assembly: GCF_965119305.1. Taxonomy (NCBI): domain Eukaryota; kingdom Metazoa; phylum Chordata; class Amphibia; order Anura; family Ranidae; genus Pelophylax; species Pelophylax lessonae. Next base: position 12,060,172 of record NC_138777.1, on the reverse strand, counting down.
GCACCGAGGAGGCTGCAACCATGGGCAGCACCGAGGAGGCTGCAATCATGGGCAGCACCGAGGAGGCTGCAATCATGGGCAGCACCGAGGAGGCTGCAATCATGGACACTGATTATCAGTTTGAGATGTGTAAAATTACCCCAGATGAAGTCTATGTGGACGAAACGTACGTCAGGTTGGAGTGTGTTTATCCCATGACATTGCACCCTTTAGAGACCATTTGTGATCACAATTGAATTGCCTACTATTTGCATAGAAATTAGGTTTTCTACCTTTTAATAAAGCCCAGTTCTGATATTACACTATGTGGGGACCTTTTGCTTCTCTGGGTATCCGAGAGATTTGAAGAGAAGCTGCCAACCTTTTAATGATGTTGTACCATCAAGATTATTGCCCTTCTGCATGTTTGACTCTTTGTTACCCACAGTAGAGTCCATGATTTCTGGTAAGCGCTACCGACTTCCCTTTATGGTGACATCCTTTTACCTCTGAACACGGATTGTTGTTGTTTTTTTTTTTTTGGATACGGACTTTACGCTTGATTGGATCACTATTTTAAGGACTTTGTACCGTTTCAACATTCTCCATTTTTTTATGTGTATTGGCAGCACATTGTCTGTATTTTTCACGTTATATAGATTAGGTTATATATATTCATTATATATCTTTTGCACAGATTCATACAGTCATGATGAAGCACCTTATGTGTTGGAGCATTCTGACACTTTCTTCATAGCGCTGCACTTGTTTTTTGATTCCACTGATTATCAGTGTACATGTCCCTTTTACAGAAGCCAGTTATCGGCTCCCTTCGCCTCTCCTCATGTTGTCAGCATGAGGAAAGGAATGCGGATAACTAACTTCTGTTCACATCCGTGATCAGCTGGGACTGGACACAGCTGATCAGGTGGTGAAGAGCCGCTGATTGGCTCTTTACCTCAATCTGTGATCAGCAGCGTCCGGAGGACACTGGGATCACAGAGCCCGTGATCATCGGAGGATGTCATAGGATGGCCTCCCAGAACTGGCTTGCTGTGCTGTAATTGTCATTCGGCATATTCCTAAATAAGTCATATTTCAGTGTGGATGTAGCAGTAAACATAGTACCGTATATACTCGAGTATAAGCAGAGTTTTTCGGCATGTTTTTTCATGCTGAAAAAGCCCCCCTCGGCTTATACTCGAGTCACTGTCTTTTTAAAAATGGCGCCGCCCGGCGCCGACGTGTCACTGCGCATGTGCCGCATGCCCGGGAATAGCCGAACGTGTACGGGCTTTCCCGAGCATCAGCGGCGCATTTGTGGTGACGTATTGGCGCCGGGATTTTTAAATCGAAGGCGCCTCACCGACAGGTAAGGGAGACTCCTCCGTAGCCCCTGCATTTCCTCATGCAGTGCTGCGGGCATGGTACAGGACATTCTCCTGTACCATGCCCGCAGCACTGCATCTCCTGCGCCATGCCTGTACATACTGTGCCATGCCTGTACATACTGTGCCATGCCTATACCATCACCTGTGCCATGCCTATAACATCTCCTGTACCATGACCTGTGCCATGCCTGTATCATGACCTGTGCCATGCCTGTACCATGACCTGTGCCATGCCTGTACCATGACCTGCGCCAACTCCTGTACCATGCCTGCAGTCCCTGTTTTGTGTCTCGCAGTGGTCCAGTAGCTGCTGCATTTCCCGCCCTAGGCTTATACTCGAGTCAATAAGTTTTCCCACTTTGTGGTAAAATTAGGGGCCTCAGCTTCTATTCGGGTCGACTTATACTTGAGTATATACGGTAATAACATTCAATTACCACAACAGCATAATTTTGACACAAACTTTTGGGCGTTTGGTAGTGGAGCACAATCACAAACAACCTTGCAGCAAAATAAAAAAACAACATACTTTGTCTGGTCGAGCTGCTCTTTACAGATTGCTGAGAGTTGAGCCATCTTGCTGGGGATGGAGAGATCACTGGAATCTGTTAAGGAGAAGACAAAATTGTACTTTTAGTTGAAAATAAATTATTCACAGATCGTGAATTGGCAACAGTGTAAGGCTACATTCTCACGGGGGATTTGGCCCGGAGTGCATTGCAGCAGAAAGAATTTCCAGATTCCTGCTGCTGCTGAGGGCGGCTAGCTGCAACCGCTGAGCCCATTCACTATTAGGGATGTAACGATATTGACGATATCGCGATAACATATCGTCGTGGTCGTCTCGATATCGCCGTGGTCGTGTCTCGATATCGTCGTGGTTGGGTTACAATATTAAAAGGACAGGTGTCCGTCAAAAAGCAAGAGGAATAAACACAGTCCCGCGGAACAAATCATTGTTAACTACATAGACCAGAGTTTAAGGATTTTTTTTACTGTTTTTTATTTTCTTGCAATGTAGATATTTTGATCTTTCTGATGAAAAACGTGAACATAAGCTAAATGATAGGTCAGTGTTTTTTTTAAAGGCTTTTTGACTGACTATTTTATTTAAGTTTAAGTTATGTTCCTAAATACCAGTTTTAAAAGGCTGCCTTTATTTGCCTTGCACATTTAAACCTGACTTAACTTGATCTTTGTTTGCACTTAAAGGGAATTGCCTATTGTTTGTTTACAATTGTTCTAGCTGCTTCTTAACTTGAACAGTGCACAGAAGAATCAGTTATGCAACCAAATATTACTATACAGAATATTGATGTTCCTGACTACAACTTGCACTTTAAAAGCACTATGTGATCAGTGTTTTATGTTGTCATGGATCCATAAATACAACAATAAATTGCCTGTTGACTGGCAAAAGCAGAATAAATGTCGGTATTTTTTCGCTATTATCTTCACAAACACTATCATGAGCTATTTAACAATACCGTGAGCTTTTCCACAATATCGCAATAAATATCGTACCGTGAGCTCAATATCGAAATTGTATCGTACCGTGAGATTTTGATATCGTTACATCCCTATTCACTATAGTGACAAGCCACCAGCGACTGCAGCTATTCTGCAGTGATTGCTTCTGGACGAAGATTCCTGCTGCTGCAAATCGGCCCTTGCCAATGTAACCAATGAGCTCACTGGATTTCTGGAAGGATCTATAGCAGGGATCTCTAAACTACGGCCCTCCAGTTGTTGCGGAACTACACATCCCATGAGGCATTGTAAAACTCCGACATTCACAGACATGACTAGGCATGATGGGAATTGTAGTTCCTGAACAACTGGGAGGGCCATAGTTTGGAGACCCCTGATCTATAGGATATTTGCAAAATATACCCAAATACTTTAACCACTTGCCGACCCCCTCCTGTATATTTACTGCGGCACGCAGCCGCTTACAGGCAAAGTGACATAGTACTACGTCGCTTGCCAAAGAGCCAAAATAGGGCCTGGTCTTTGAGCAGGCAAATCTTCCATGGCTGAAGTGGTTAAATGGTTTGGTTTAACAAAAAAGGAGAAAGGCTGGTGCTATGGACATCGGCTAAAACATTGTTTATTCTAGTATAGGAACAACAGTCAAATAAAAATCCAACGGGTGTCGGCTATCAGGCCCTAATCATGGCTGAACGACTGCCAATTTATTTTCTAGGGTCTCTGCTTACAAAAAAATGAAAAAATAATAATAATAAAAATAATCATAATAAAAATAATAATTATATTATATATATCGTAATTTTCTAGCAAAAAAATACAGATTTTTAAACTTGTAAGCAACATATGTCAGAAAAAGGCTTAGGCTCCAATTGGTTAAAAGGAGGCAAAAAAAAAAAAAAAAGGTACACACCGCTCTTTACAGGACTGCTGGGTGCAGAGTTGATCTTCCGCCGGTCGTTTTCTATACTCCTGGCCAGTTTGATTAAAGATTGGTGGCGGGTGAAGCTCTGCTTTCCACGGGAGGAAAACAGATTCTTAGCGCAATTCTCCTTAGGAGATCGGAGATCCAGCGCTACAGAGCTGGGTAACGCGTGGCCGGGAGAGGACTCTGAAAAACAAAAACAAAAAAAAAAGGACAAATATGAGTCAGCAAATAAACCGGTTACATAAGGAGAGTGCTGAGGAACTCTGCAACATTGTACAATTTAAAGTGCATCTATGTATCTTCTACATTGTAAGCTCTAACAAGCAGGGCCCTCTGATTCCTCCTGTATTGAATTGTATTGTAACTGTATTGTCTTCCCCCACATTGTAAAGCACTGCCCAAACTGTTGACGCTATATAAATCCTGTATAATATACAGTATATAATAAAAAATGATAATAATCAAAATGTTTTTTTCTTTTAGCTTTGGAAAAAGTATGGAGGGGTTAGATTCTCGGTCGACTTTTGAAAGCTGAAAACCGTAGAAACTGGAAGGCACTAGGCTGAATTAATCTGGAAAAGATCTGGGGAGGCCGGTCTTAATAAAAAATAGGGTGTCCAGATTTGAACATTCACATGTATATTAGTCTAAGTCAGGGTTCCTCCTGAGGTTGCTGGGGGTTCCTTGAGCAATGGGCAATTTCTGCCTCTCAGATAAGTTCCCAATGACACCATTGTTCCTTTTAGCGATCTGTAAGGGGGGTAATTCTTCCCAATGATGACAAGAGTAAGGAGCGCTCTTCCCACTAATATGTCATGAGTTGTAGATTTTAAATTTTTAGCAGGGGTTCCCTGAGACCAGAAATGTATTTCAAGGGTTCCTCTGTGTTGAAAAGGTTGAGAAAGGCTGATCTAATGAGACTGCCAAACAGTCCGAGAGTCAAAAAAACCTCATATTACTATTGGATCGCACGGAACAGCCAATGCGTTTCGAGGGTTCAAAGACCTTCCCCTTCTTCAGGGCTTAAAGTTAAAGGGTAACCCACTAATGAGGAGATTAGGTTTGGTCAAATCTGGAAGTCAACTGTCATTCTTGGGCCAATCAGCTGCAGTTTGGAGAATCCCCACCTAGCAGCTGCAGTAACAAAAATGGGCGGGCATGCGTGTTACATCATTAACCAAAAATCCCCACAATAGGTCAAGGACACTGACCTAATAATGTCTATGTGGTAATATTAGGTCAGTGATAACGGGGAAGTCCTGGCACAGGCCTCTGCCTTCAGGTTAGGAGGGAATCCAAGCTCAAGCCTAGTAAATCACGAGAACTCAAATGGCACAGATTTTATATAGATTTTCTTTTAAATTTTGGATAGAGAAAGGAAGGATTATAACTTTTTTGCCATCTGTGTCCCGTTGGGAAGATTTCCCTTAACTTCCTGTCCCATAGCCAAAGCAGGAAGTGAGAAGAAATCTGCCCAAAGTGAGAGAATCCCTGGTTGTCACAAGAACTAGTGTCCCCATTGGAGGATTTCCCCTCTATCCCTGTTGTGGTGATAACACCCGAAAATCTTGGATTTGCATTCACTTTCGTTCCCAGTGACGATGGTAAACAGGACAAACAGAGAGGGTGAATCTCCTTGACAGGGGCGCAGACAGCAATAAAAACCAGCCAGGGGCTCTAATCCCTCTTCACTCTATCCAAAAAAAAAAAAAAAAGGGGGGGGGGGGTTTGCCTCTAATTATACTTTATTAGCTGTATAGGGAAATCAGTAAAAGCAGATGGGAAATCCCAACTTAAGCTGTCATTGAATACGTAGTAAGGGGAAATCTTCCAATAGGGACTCTTTTTTCAGTGGCTGCCAAGAGAGATTTCTGATCTCCTGATGTGTCTTTCAGGTAAACAGCAGGTTTATCAGACAGGAAACCCAATGGTTAAATGGTTAAATGAAAGAGCACACATGGCCAGCTGGCAACCCTGCTGCCAACTGCAAAGCTCTGGCGTAGCGTTGTCAGTCTGCAATAGGAAGTGCTGTTACTGGCAGGATCAAAGGAAGCAAGAGAGTCACAAATAAATGATTGGTTTGTGAAAACTGTATACAGTAGAGCATGACACCAAATAAAGTGAAGAATACATTTTGGGGTTACACATACTTTAATGTGCCCAGATAGATGAATGCATGAGCTCACCCTGCTGTTCTGTACAAGCATCGGGCCCCGTCCACTGGAACGCTGGTTTCCGCCCCCTTTCCTCCGTCACATGGACTTTCTTTATGAGGCCCAGACTGCTCAGGACGTTGGCTATGTCATATAAACGCCTGATTTTTGCTGCAGCAAAGAGAAAAATACAAATAAGTTGAATGTTTTTAATATAGAATGGATACTTCACCGAGTCTCACCTGAATCTGAACATAACCTCGGTGTAATCTTACAAATGCAACAAATCTTTCTGTGAAAAAACAGGAAAGCAGCATTGAAGTGCTTTAGGATCAGATCCAATGCAGCATGTTCATGAGGTGTCCGGGATCAGATCCCATGCAGCCCGTTCATGAGGTGTCCAGGATCAGATCCCATGCAGCCCCTTCATTATGGGTCCAGGATCAGATCCCATGCAGCCCCTTCATGATGGGACCAGGATCAGATCCAATGCAGCCCGTTCATGAGGTGTCCGGGATCAGATCCCATGCAGCCCGTTCATGAGGTGTCCAGGATCAGATCCCATGCAGCCCCTTCATGATGGGTCCAGGATCAGATCCCATGCAGCCCCTTCACTATGGGTCCAGGATCAGATCCCATGCAGCCCCTTCACTATGGGTCCAGGATCAGATCCCATGCAGCCCCTTCATGATGGGTCCAGGATCAGATCCCATGCAGCACCTTCATGATGGGTCCAGGATCAGATCCCATGCAGCCCCTTCATGACGGGTCCAGGATCAGATCCCATGCAGCCCCTTCATGACGGGTCCAGGATCAGATCCCATGCAGCCCCTTCATGATGGGTCCAGGATCAGATCCCATGCAGCACCTTCATGATGGGTCCAGGATCAGATCCCATGCAGCCCCTTCATTATGCGCCTAGGATCAGAGCCCGCCCATGCAGACTGTCTATTTAGGTCTAGATCTCA